>NW_013666224.1:57245-77004 GCF_000517525.1 Limulus polyphemus
CGAACCCGCGACCCTCAGATTACGAGTCGAGCTCCCTAACCATCTGGCCATGCCGGGCCATAGAGTTAGCAGTGGGTGGTGTTAACTAGCTACCTTCCCTATAATCTATCGCTTCAAATTTAGGAATGGCTAGATAACCGTGAAGTACCTTTGTATAAAAATGAAACAAACAATTTTCCTTTAATTATTGTTACTAAATACTTGCTTAAAAACATTTCATAAAATATTTTTGAGTGTTAAATGTCAATGTTGGGAGAACTACACTACTGACAGTGTTATTTAATTGTTAATATCATCTGTATTCATTGTTGATTGTTAACGGATATTAACTTGACAGAACAGAACAGAAGTTGATTGTTAACGGATATTAACTTGACAGAACAGAAACAGCCAAATAGTTGTCACATGTCATATCAAAAAGTCGTATATTGTAATCTTGCCTTGAAGTAAATAAATTGACATTTTCTGCAAGGTTATCGTTACAGCATTAGCAAAAAACAATTATATCAGGTAATTGCCAAGCCAACTTAATATCTCTGTTAACTTATTGTTTTCCTTACATATTTTTATGAATTACTAATTTCATATTCAGGGATTTTGAAGCAAGATTTTGGATGTTAAATAAATTAGTGTGGATATTGAAACTTGGTTGTTGTTTTTGTATGTTAGGTTTACTTAACTTTTAATAGTAATTTTTTCTTTTCTTATTACAACATTATTATTGTTTTTATTAAAATAATCATCAGAAAGTGATGGGAGGTTATAGCTTCTGATCCATGATGTTAATTATGTTAAGAAGAAACTGACTTTAATTATCTATAGGGTTTTTTTTTGTGGTTTTGTTGATATTTTATCCTGAAGCAAAAACAAAAGCTAAATAATATAAACAAAAACTGAATCCTCAAACTGTTACATATTTAACAATTTAAACTAGAACATAAACATACTCCAGTGGAAGATGATTTTTGAAGTTAAATATGATGTGACTAATTGCTCAAAATACTTTAGTTTTTATACAGTTTCAGTTCACTTTTATAACCAATCATAAAAGTCCTTTCGTACAATTGGTTGCATGTTTTAAAGGAGATATGACCATTAATAAAACCATGTACTTTATTTCCACTGAGTAAGAAAAATATTAGTTTATTTTTTAATAAGTATGACCATTAAAATTATATATTAAACCAGTGGAAATAATTTTAAAAAGAATTTCAGTTACTGAGTAAAGAAAAGTTTAAAAAGTGTTTGATTTGAAATAATGGTTGCAGTTTTAAATTCCAGTATAATAGTTAAATCTCTTTACATTTGTGTGAATGAGAGTTATGTAGTGTAACAAAATAAATATAAATATTATTTTTTATGGAAAATATATGCACTTTGGTTATATGTAGTAGTAATACTATTGATATTCATAGAGAGTGGGTAACTGCACTGTAGAATGTATCAAAGGTATTTCAACAGAGTGAATAACTGTATTAGGTATATAACGTGTGTTATTGATATATCCTTAGAGGTTGGGTATCTGTATGTAACTTACATCATGGGTTTCTCAAGAGAACTATTGTTTTTATATATATACAATAATAACAGAAAATTAGTACGTTGGAAAAAATGTTTGCATACAAAAGATAGTTATACACTTGTACTTTCGGTCCCGATAACGGAAACACGTACTTGCTAATTGGTCTATGTTTAACGTATTTTTACAGCACAAATATGTGTAGAGCTTCTAAGTGTTAAGTGCAACGACAACGTTGAATAAAATGTAAAGCATATGTATGTCTCTGTGTGAAAATAACTTTTTTTCAGATTGGGGAAATCGTATGTTAAGAGCAGATTTTACTATATTGATGAAAGGGTTATATTATTAACCCCAAAATTGCGGATTAATTAGGTATTTTGATATATCTGTAATAAACTTCGGGTCTTTAATAGATAATGCCATAAGAAATATTTGTAGTCTTTTCTAAGTATTCAATAAACATGTGGCATTCATATTGTTATGACAGCGGAAGTCACGTGACGCTAGTAACACGTCATGATATTCTAGAAGGATCATGTCTGTTCGTGGCAACTCTGGTCTTTTCTATGCGCCCTCTATTCTTGTATATAAGTGCGCCAGATAAAGCGAAATTAATTAATCGGAAATAGAATTGCAGACAGACAGAGATGGACAGTTGAGTCAAGCGTTGTAGTGACCGTAAGTAAAGTGCGTGAATCGTTGTGAATTATAGCATGTGTTTAAATTAAAGTGACTGTGGAAATTAAGTGAATTGTAAAGTTGTATTGAGAAAGAATAAACGAGTTTTATTTAAGAAAGGACTTGTATCGCTGAAGTTTTTCGGAAAGAATTTCTACGGAAAATTAACAAACGAACAGAGACGTAACAATATGTACACGATAACAATATCTTGGGGAGTCTCGAACCTTTAAACATTAACAAGAAAGTGGATTAAATAGCCTCGTTGATATCGTGGTTACTTACGCAGTTATACTTTAAATTATTGTACCTATGTTAAAACGTCAAGTAATGTATGGACATTTGATGACATTTTTATATAGTTGTGGCATAGTCTGGTACTTAAGAAATATTTAAATATGATTGAACAGTGTATGTTAAAACTCTTTTAAATAAGATAAAATGAAATGATACCAGATTTTATTAGTGGGTCACCTGTAAGAGTGAAGTACGTAAGAATAAAATGTATCATGAAAGATTAATTTTTCAGTTCTTCATACTTGGATTTTATTGCATCAAAGACTAACAAGAAAAAAGGACTCACATTTACAGATTGCCACAGTTGTTATATCGATTTGCAGTTCTTATGGTGTTTGAGGATGTAAAAAAAGTAGGATGGAACACTGAATTTTAGTATTATGATACAATTATTATATTATTTTGCATGACGTTAAATTTAATGATGTTTATCTTTATGTCCCCCGGTGGGACAGCGGTAAGCTTACGGACTTACAACGCTAAAATCCGGGGTTCGTTTCCCCGCGGTGGACACAGCAGATAGCCCAATGTGGCTTTGCTCTAAAACAAACAACGAGTTATCTTTATAGTCACGTGTACTTCTGGTATTTAGGATATAAAATAATGTTTATTTATTAAGTATAAGGAGCTAACTGTGCTGTGCTCAACACAAGGATCGAAACTTGAATGATTGCATTATAAGCCCTCAAGCTAACCTCTGAATTAGCAGGGTTAAAAGAAAAATTAACATAAGATATAGTCCGAGAATCAAAGTGCTTTATCAATTTCATGCTACATCATGCTTTAAAAGTAATTAATTTAGATGTTAGTTGCATAAAAGTAGGTCTAGAATACTTAGAATGTTTTAAATATGACGTCAAGAAAATCTAGTAGCTTTGACAAATATCTAGCAATTAGTCGTCAGATGTTAATACTAGTGAGCCAGTCAATAAGCAAGTTGGCAGTGAATTAATGTTTAGTTTGGGAATGCCAGTCATTGAGTAAGTATTTGGATCAGTGTTAGTTATCGCATATATTCAGTTATTCGATCAATTAGTCGTGAAGTTGTACAAACAAGTTATTTTTACGTTAGTCCTAGCACCTCTAACGAGATATTTCCATTTGAATGTCATATGTAAACTTAAACCTACAATATACAACAGTGTACAGGCTTGTAGAAACGTTAAAGAAGAAATAAACTAATTTGTTACCATTACGTGGACTGTAGTTCAAATTATTTCCATCAAATGATTAAAAAAAACTACCCAATGAAAGAACAACGTTACAGCAATTGTATCCTGCATCATGCCTAAACGTTGATGACGAGAAAACCGTTACATTACCCTACTACTTAGTAAATTTACCATTTAGATACCGATGTTTTTAAATCGTAAGACTTCTGGCTCTACAACCTGTGTGGGCAGCCAATGGCCACGTGTGGCCAACTCGTAAAATCATCGATAGTGTGTTGTTGTTTTTTTTACTGGTCAAAGAAAAAGAATGCCAAATCTCTCATTGAAATTTCACGCTTTTGTAATTTTGAAAAATTATTTCTTTTGTACTTTGTGTTGTGTCTATAATTGACCTCGATTGTCATTAGAATCCTGAAATAAACATATTTAGCGAAACTTTTCTGTTTTGTTAATAGTGTGGTCATTTCTGTGATCGATTGGCCACATCCATGTCCAGGAAAAAATTTGGTCATCCACCCATGCTCTATAACATGAATGCTTTTTCGGTTAAAATTAAACTAGGTGGCATGATAACGTATCGTCATAAAATATTTCGTTAAATGTTGATCAAATCCGTCTTTAAAAATGTTCTTCAATTTGTTTGTTTTTCATGTTATTGGTATTTGTCTTAGAGAAGTACTTCGTTGTGTATTTTCTTTCCTGTTTTATCTCCCCCCCCCCCCCGTGGGACAGTGGTAAGTATACGGACTTACAACGATAAAATCTAAAATCCGGGGTTCGATTCTCTGCGGTGGACACAGTAGAGAGCTCAATGTGACTTTGCTAAAAAAAAAAACAATCCAACCAACAACAACCTGTTTTATTATAATACACACTTTTGAAGTAACAATCCCATTTAGCATTTATACAGCCAGAATAGTGAAAGATGACATCTACATGAAACGCACATTTTGACATAACTTTTACACTAATAAGTAAGGAAAATAATTGTTTTTTTTTTGTAAAAAATAATTTAGGTTATGTGGCTTATAAATTGGCTTTACATCAGACATTTCACATTGTTGAGGCTTTTGCATTTATCTAGAAAAAAAGTTAGGATATGTTCATAGTTTATGAAAAATCTTGTTCATTCCATCTATAAGCTTCAAATGCAATATGTGTGTGTGTGTGTCTGTTCCAGATCAATTCTCGTGTGTCCCGGCTACGACGTCATTATAAAGCAAATTATTTTTCTTTTTTAATAAATGTTTTCGAGAACACCGAGTTCCAGCGAAGGATAACCAGCATATAGCAATTTATTACACAAAAGAGACTGCTACTGACATGAAAGTTACACAAGTCTGACTAAGAAAATTGAAATTTTTCATTAGATGTTTTTCTAGTTTATTTGTAAAGTTGTACAATTTAAACAGGGAAATTATTCATCCATATTAACTGTTAAATATATAATGTATGATTTTCTGTTCTTACTGTTTTATCAAAAGGGGTCTAGTGGTTAAAGTGCCCGGACACCGACTCCAAGAGTTCATAGTTCACATCCCGTGGCCGCAAAAATGTTTTCATTCTCTGAGGCCAAAAACAGCTAATCAACAGCACTCACTGCAAACTGTTAGGTTACTCTTATGTGGGATTTAACTGTCATTTTTACAGCGTATCCAAAGCCCTAAAATACAAGGCGTTGTTTTTGCGGAAACGGGTCGCGAATTGTAAGCTCTCGGATTCATTGTTCGGAAATGCTAACAGTTTAGGCCATGCACAGCCTGATGTGCTCTGTTTACTACGATTAACATATATATATATATATATTCTATTATACACAGACAGATGGCAAGGGTGATGTTACTAGCTTCTTCACCCTCACCCATATAAATATAAAAATAGCCTCTATATGTGAAGAAAGATGTGTCAACAACTCAATTAATTGTATAAAAATAACTTATTTTTCTCGATAAAGTAAATTTTTAGCTATACTATTCCCTGATAGCCATGTTTTCGATGCCTTTGGATGTCGGCTAGAGGACGCATGAGGTTAAGATAGAGTAAATTAGAATATGATCTAAAAGTCTACAATATAAAGACAAAAAAGCCATCCGTCTCTCACGCCGCTATTTCGGTCGTTGCGGTACCGATCGACACGCAACTTGCAGGAAACGACGACGCTTTGTTTTCAAAATTCTTCCAGACATATATGTATGTGAAACGGACGATATGCTAATTAGATTTGAGTGTAGATTGGTAGAGATTGTGATGAGTAATAAAACCGAATCGGGTATACGTGAACTCTATCTACACTTGGTGTTTCTGGCGCACAAAAATCAACCATCATTGGCTGAAATTCCCCATTACGTTTGCTTGGTTGACAAAGAGAGACATTGATTCAACATCACGAAATTTTGTCCAATCGGAACCCTCAGCTACAACTCTATAATAACCCGCAGCACATTTCAGATTTGAAAATGCCCAAATTAAAGCGCGCTTCTCAGTTCAGCAGGCTAAAAAAGCCCAAACCATGAAGACATTACAAAGAGAATACACCGAAATTCATAATAAAATTCACTGCCTTTACCATCACAATTAATAATTTGTAGGGTCATACAGTTGACTAAGTTGGAATGTGTCTTTGAGAATAAGTTTTTTCGCATGTTTCAATCTGTAGGGAATTATTAAGATGAAAATTTAAACATAACTTAAAAATATACAGAAGTCAAATTTCAATCAAACAATACTTAAAGGAGATGACAAAATATATATATAAAATGTCGTTTTCGTGAAATACTAGAAATATGATAGTCATTCTCCATACATATATTGTTAGTAGATTGTAATTAATTTTTAGAAACATGTTCATAGATCATTTATTTATATATAATTTTGAGACGAAAAATTAATCATTTCCCGTCATAAGACGAACATTCAGCTTGTTAGTTATAAATACGAGAATTAATGAAGCTTTGAGTTCAGTTCGTTCAGTGATTCAGAAGTTAGTGAAGTATTCAAATCAATATTAGTTGTCGCGTATATTCAGTTACTCCTATTAGTTGTGAAATTCTACAAGTAAGTTTATTTATACATTAGTTGTAGTACCATTAGTGAGGAACTTCCGTTGAATGTTTGATATCTGTGAACTTAGGCCTACAACTTGTGTCAAAGTTAACATAGGCTGTAGAAAGTTATAAAAAGTAATTAATTCGACATGGTTACATGGATTGGACTTCGTATAAATTTCACTAAGTAATTCATATATTGAATGAGGGTAAAGGGTTGATAGGTCATGAAGTATAAAGATGGCGTGATCTTATTTAAATTCTCTATGTAAATTAAGTACTAGAATGAGTTACATGACTAATATCTTTGGTTTATATGGATTTCAAACGTCGAAATGTGTAGATTGTCCATTTTGAGACCGCTGTCGGTCTCAGAATAAAATTTTGCATTAAAAACGTTGATCGTTTGACTGTTTCAATTATTGTAGAAGTCATTTAAAAATATAAAACCTTGAACGCTTCTAATTAGAAGTTCTATGTAGTTTAAAAGCCCTGATAAACCCATTACCATTTTTAAATGTAATAATATTCTCTTGTGAGTGTATAACACAGATTTTTTGCAAAAATAACTTTTGTTTTCATCTCCATAGTATAAATCCTGCTTCATATCCTAAAACTATAATGCTTATCAAAATTGAAAGACTTTTTGTCTGCTACAGTTTGCGATGATTTATGAGCACTCATTAGGCCTACAACAAAATGACGTGTGTGTCTCACAGCACTTCACGGTTTTGTTGCGTAGGCGTTGTAATCTGTGAGAGTATAAATGCATTTACAGATCACCTGAGCTAATTGTTTTCTGTGCAAATAGCGCCATGTATACAAGTGAGAATATCATCCCCTTCTAAGGGAACCAGTGAATATTATCTGCTATGCAGAATTACTAATCATACAAGTGAAAAACATTAACCATGTTATAAGGTGACGTATATTTAAGCATGTTTTTAACTACGCAGTGATTGTTTGTTTGCTTTGAATTTCGCGCAAAGCTACACGAGGGCTATCTGCGCTAGCCGTCCCTAATTTAGCAGTGTAAGACTAGAGGGAAGGCAGCTAGTCATCACCACCCACCGCCAACTCTTTTCCCAACGAATAGTGGGATTGACCATCACGTTATAACGCCCCCCACAGCTGAAAGGGCGAGCATATTTGGTGTGATGGGGATTCGAACCCACGACCCTCGGGTCCTACGCAGTGACACACATATTATATAATAATAACATTTTCCTTGCATTGTGACTTTAAATTAATAAGGTTTTTTAGTTCGAAGATCTTTTTACTTTAAGCAATAACTGATAGGTGTGGAAGAAAAGAAAATGGATGAGAATACTTAGATCAGATTTGTATATAGAATAACAAGTTGATAATGTGCGTGATTTCTTGTTTTATGTTAGGCGTATAGTATTTTATTACTATATGATTATCAATTTCCTTTTTCAACATGTTTTTGTAAGTTTCACTGGCAATGCCACTGACAATGGCCGTACGTTAATTTAATTTTATACATATAGAGAAAAATGTTCAGAAAGAAATAAACGGTTGGTTCCTGTAGGCTGACAGATAACAACTAGTTAATGGTACTGAAGTTATGAGCAACCAGTCATTACTTTTCAACTTACTTCTCAATAAGTACGGTTCTGCGGACTTACAACGCTAGAAACCGGGTTTCGATACCCGTGATGGGCAGAGCACAGATAGCCCATTGTGTAGCTTTGTGAATAATTACAAACAAACAAACAATAAGTACGGTCTCTGTCCGCTATTGATTTAATGAGCTTCATCATTATCATTTGTCACGCCACAATCCACAATTCTCTGTACTTTCTCTCTTTATCTGATGGATTCTAAAACCCCCAAAATAAAAACTAAATACCAATATTGTATCTTACATTATTTTAACAAATGTATTAATTAATTGGAAAATGGTGAAAATATAAATTATGATGAAAACAGTGTTTCTTTCACCACAAACTTGAGAGTTGCGCGGTTTACTAGACATATTAAAATTGCTAGTTTGATCGAACACGGACGAAATTTAAAACGTAAATCGTATCTCTCTAGAATCTAGATATTCTCTTGTACAAAGTAAATAAACTTATTTGTTTATGAATTGCATTAAGTTAATGATGTTCCACAAACAATAAAACTAGTCTGTTAACCTCTTCCTTGTCCTTTTTAAAAGGTTCATAACCCTTTTTTTTAAGCCAAGTGAGAACAAATTACGTTTGTTTAAAATCATCCAAGAATCCTGGTTCGGCATGGCCATGTGATTAGGACGCTCGACTCGCAATCGACTTCCACCAAACGTGCTCGCCCTTTCAGCCGTGGGGGCGTTATAATGTGACGGTCAATCCCACTATTCGTTGGTAAAAGAATAACCCAAGAGTTGGCGGTGTGTGGTGATGACTAGCTGCTTTCCCTCTAGTATTTCACTGCTAAATTAGGGACGTCTAGCGCAGATAGCCCTCGTGTAACTTTGCGCGAAATTCAAAACAAACCAAACCGAATTTTTGCGTCGTAAGGTAAGCGTGCAGATTTATCGCTGAGCCCCAGGGGTTATTTCTACTCTCTATAATCTAAACTTATTAAATAACCTCATAATGATTAGATACTTTACCAAGAACACCTTAAAAATAAGAGAAATTGCGTCATAAATTAGGCTTCGTAAACATAATCCTTTCTACTACTAGAGTCTAACGGTTTTAAATTTTCATTTCATTCCTTTAGTCACGGAATCCAACCCTTAATGCACTCGTACAGTTTATGTACATACGAATATTCCTTATTTTGTGTGCTTGTGTATGTAATTATTTTGAGAAAACGTAATATCAACTCACTTATCATGTTGTTTAAGACTCATAACGTAGGTAAATTAATATGTAAAATTATAAATGGACTTTTCTCTACGTTAAAATATTTTTATTGCCAGCTTTCTGCCCTCGTCGAGGGCCCGGCATGGCCAGATGGTTATGGCGCTCGACTCGCAATCTGAGGGTCGCGGTTTTAAATCCCCGTCACAACAAACATGCTCGCCCTTTCAGCCGTGGGGGCGTTATAATGTGATTGTCAATCCCACTATTCGTTGGTAAAAGAGTATCCCAAGAGTTGCCGGTGGGTGGTGATGACTAGCTGCCTTCCCTCTAGTCTTACACTGCTAAATTAGGGACGGCTAGCACAGATAGCCCTCGTGTAGGTTTGCGCGAAATTCAAAACAAACAAACCCTCGACGGGAAACAATGGTGCAGATAAGAGGACCGAAAGCTTGCAACAAAAGTCCGTTTATAATTTTACAAACTCGCTCACCATTTTAAAATATATGTTTGGTCCCTAACGGGTTAACGCTTAATAATTGAGAAAAACCGCCATTGTCTGTTATCGTTGTGGTGAACCATTCGCAGAACCCTGTGGTTCCATGGAACACAGTTTGAAAAACCACTCCACTAGATGAATCTTGCTGATCACCAGGAATCGAATAAACTGATGAAGCAATATTTTAATCCGACTTTTTATGATCTTTACTGAACGATGCATTTCGTTTATGAAGTACTTCTCTAATGTTGTGTTCCCTAATCATGAATTCTTGGGCCTTATTAATGGAAATACGTCAAACCAATGGAGCTGCAAATACCACCGAGAAGCTTTCTAAGAGAATTTCTGAAATATGTGAGAACCAAATTACCAACCTACAGCTCAACAACGCTATATTGAGCACATACAGAAAAAATATAAGCTTTCGCTAACTTCTTCTTACTCAACATCTAGGAGCTTTAATCTTATCACATCCGAAGGTTATATGAATTTGTAAAACAACGCTATCTACCAGTTTAAAATAATTGTTATTTTACATCCTGACGGCTGAAAAAACACACAAAAAAACGACGTATTTATTTAATTGATAACACTTTTAAAAATTGTTTGGTTGTAGTTAAACACAAAGATACACAATGGACTATCTATACTCTGCCCACCGCGGGTATCGAAACCCGGTTTCTAGCGTTGTAAGTCCACAGATACACCGCTGTACCACCGGAAGACGCTGTTAAAAATAAATTCGTTGGAAAACATTTCTACAAATATTTCCAAAATATAAGAATGCATAAGTATTTCACTTGATCAATATAAAAGTGTAAAGCACAGAAAGAAAAATTAAAAACTATATGTTCATATACGATGGATCAATAAAAGATCGGAAATTAAGCTTATATATAAAAGACATTAAAGGTCCAGATTTTATACGTAAACGCTGTTTATTGTCAAGCAAAAAGCAACACAATAGGTTATCTGTTCTCTGCCCAGAAACCAAATATTTAGCGTCATAAATCCTCAAACTTTCAGGATTGTACCGAAGGGTACATGTAAACAGATTAAGATTCTTCAATAAAAAGTTGCATTCGAAGTGTAAGGGAGGAAAGGTGCCGTTTTCTTTACTGTCCCTAAATGCAGGACACATTTCTGGTTATTTGTGTATTAAACTAGAAACGTTATATATATATCTATGTATATATACATTTTATTCATTTATTTCAGAAATTCTCGGAAAGCCACACAAAAGCTATTTGCATGTAGCTCTCCCCAGTTGTGAATGGATAGAATAGAGCAGTGTTTCTTAAACGTTTCAGGATCGCGTGCCACTTTTTGTTTATTTTCTTTTAAAATTACAAACCCAGGCCTATTAAAAAAAAAGATAAAAATCCTAGTGACAAAAATTCATATATTTAACACTTACCCATTAATGCAAAAGATGCGATTGTTTTTTCTGGCGCGATTGAAGAACATGTGGTAACATTTTTGTAAATTTTAAGGAAAGAAAATACTGGAGAGTTTATGCAGGTAGAGGTGAGTCTATAACTGAGGAGAGCAGTATGTATATGTACGTGGAAAGCTCAGATGGGGCTTATTACAAATTTTAAGTTTATTTATATTAATTGTGTCGTGTACCACCGACATTAGTTCCATGTACCACCAGTGATACGCGTACCACAGTTTGAGAATCCCTGGACTAGAGGGAAGGCAACTGTCAACAGTATCTACTACCATTTCTTGGGCTGCTTTTGTTTGATCGAAAGAGGGATATGATCGTGAATATAATAGTACACCCTCGATCCAAAAGTGCGGAGCGCGTCTTAGCAGCAACTGGACACGAACCATGAACACTTGAATTCAAAGTTCGGCCATGGTAACCAAAAGGCCATAACTTTAACATTCACTTGAAAGTTGCCAAGGGTGGTTAGATACTAAAAGAAACTTACCAGAGTAGCATCATCATCATTCAAGGATGTCCGTGTGTAGAGATGAGGGGGGTAGCAAGTAGTAAAACTAAAATTACGGAATTTATATATATATTTAAATGCTACCTTCCCACATCTTACTTTACACGCCGCTCATTAATAGTAGATATTAATTATTATCATTATTAACATTATATATTAATTATTATCATTATTAACATTATATATTAATTATTATCATTATTAACATTAGATATTAATTATTATCATTACTAACATTAGATATTAATTATTATTATTAATAATGGTAGTTATTAATTATTATTATTATTAATGGTAGTTATTAATTATTATTATTAATAGCAGATATTAATTATTATTAATAATGGTAGTTATTAATTATTATTATTAATAGTAGATACTAATTATTATTAATAATGGTAGTTATTAATTATTATTATTATTAATGGTAGTTATTAATTATTATTATTAATAGTAGATACTAATTATTTTCTAGACCAGTGGTGTAGGAAGGAGTTGCAATGTGGAGCCTAGATATGCATAATTTACAATGAAAAATTGAAAGGATAAGGAGATGGTAAAAGCAGCTCCCGTGCTGCCAAAGGTAGCTCAATCTAGGAGCGTCTTGGGGCATGCTCCAAGCAAAAAATTAATATAATACTATAATCTACAGTTGCTATGTAAGTCAAATGTGTAAAAGTTGGGTGCCACAGCACCCCCGGTTCCAACGCCTCTGCTCTGGACAAAGAAGCTTACCATATTAAAATAAGAGGGAATCCTCAATAGTTGCGGCTGTAATGATATCTCAAATCGTTCACGAGATGGAGCTATGAGGTTAACGTTTGTACTTGAAAAAAACTCAGAGCCATTCTATGAGCCGCTATGCCGCGGATAAAAATTACAATACAAATATCAGGTGAATTAAACAATATTTATTCTTTATAGATTCACCAGAGATATACATATACAAGTCCAAATGCAATAGTTTTCCACCTAAATCTCTTGAAATTTCTACTATTACGGCGTTGAATCTCGTTCTCTTGATACGTTTTCGAATCACAACTGCTCTCTGTCTCATTTTATTCTTTTCATATATCTTTAAAGCTAGAATCTTTCTCCAGAATGTACGAGATGAATGTAATAATGTTAATTAATAAAATAATTCGTAGAATATGAATAAAGGATAACATATTTTAAGCATATTTTTTTTGTAATGATAATTGTAAGTTTTATTATTTGTATTTCTAGCTTCTTAGTATATTTTCAAGATTTATGTCGAATTAGAATGTTGTTATTTTGGGGAGAGGAAGAAAACTTCCCCCCTCCTACCCCCATGAGAGAGCGCCATGCTATCATGTTGGCTCAGTGGGGTTCAGCCAACTTTGTAGAAGCTGGGAAAAGCGAACTAAGGACAGGTAGAAATTTTGTGGGAAGTGTAAAAAAGTATAACCTATTGTTAATAAATGTATAAAATGTTATGCTCCGCACTCCCGTAGGTTCTACCCGACTTAGTTTAAACAACACAGATTAAACAAATACTTATTTGTTTACTTTATAGGAGTGATCTTCAAATGCGCTAAAAATATCAAGTAATCAGTAGATTTTTTACTATGTTAGTTAAATGTCACACTATCAACTTATCGCTTGTTGCAAAGTGAAGTATTAAATGATACAGTTTCCTAGGAAACAGTTACTGACGTAACTGACGCGCATGGCAAGATAAGCCTTGAACGATTTGACTAAGAGTATCAACTCGTGTGGTTGCAGCTAATTCGACAACGGAACTGCTCTATCAAAATTTAGGGTGACATTTCAACGGTTGGAAAGGAGTAACATTTTCAAGACCAAATTTCTAAAAGTGACCAGGTCCAGACCTGTCTTAACCGCCCGGCGGAAGGGACCGTGTTTAGCCATGAGCCTGGCCGGGCGGGTTTTATTATTCGCCCGATTCGCAGTCCCATTGCTAATGCTGGGACTATTCTATAGACCAGCACTTGGAAATTTTGTCCGAAATTCAGGTACCATATGTTTGGGTGACGTATACATTGTGAATGAAAATCTGTTTTAGCTCTAATGCCATTGAAGTCAAACGTTAATTTTCTTTTCTACCATAAATTATTTTATTAAAAAATTAGGCCCAATTAATCGAAAACGACGTTATTCTAGTGTCACACTTTATAAACCTAACTTCTGTTTTTAAATTGTGTGTAGGCCTAGGTCGATGTTGACCAACACGAAAGATGGATCGGAAACTTTTGTAAAAATAAAATGATAGTTTTACCTCTATCGTATAAAAACAGATAAGTAAAAAAAGGTAACAATTTATACCATTTTATATTAGTAACAGAAGTTTACTGTTTAGTATTTTTTAAACAAGCCAACAATAGTTTTAATGGTGATTATTTTAACTTAAATATATACCTAACATAATACTGTTATACCTAATAGTAATAGTGTATTGTTTATTTGTAAGTTTGTTGTTTCCTTTTTTCCTGATATAATATTAATAATGATTCTTATATATCTTAATTATGTTATTAGGACCTTAGGAAAATATTAAAGTTAATAGAAAATAAATGGGTGTGAATAGTTGTTTTGAAAATACAGATGTTTTCATGAGGTTTTTATATATGTTGTACTTTACAAGCTACTTAATCTTACATTAAAATAATGAATTAGAAAGGTTATTGTTCTTTAACCAATAGTTTGTATAATTTGCAAGATTTAAAATAATTAAGAAGACATGAAACTTATTATTTCGATGTGTATTGACCCCCATAATTTGTACATGTTGTAGCTTAAAACTAACGAGTTATTGTAACTGCACTCCTTACTTGTGTATTTCACAAATGAAAGCTTTTATAATCTTGAATTTTCAGGTTACTTTCCATATCAGAGACGGGTTTCTAATGTTCAAGGTGCAATCACCAACCACCAAATATCAAACTATCCAGAATTAGCATCACAACTTTATCAAAATGATTTTTCTGGAAACCATCATAGCCAATATTCAGATAAGATTCAAAGTCCACATCTTCAAGAAAGGATTTTAGCAGACTTGTATTTTGGTAGACCAAAGATGAAGCTAAAGAATTTTAAAAATGATGATGGTACTGCTCAGTCTTGGATGTCTTTAGATAGAAATCAAGCTAGTATTAATGTGAATACTATTGACAAACATGATAAAATTAAAAATAATCATCCTGTTGGTCACATATCTGTGAAAGTTTATCCCCCAAAAAGAGTTGCTGATGTTAAAAAAGAAGAGTACCTTGGCAAGTTAGGTAAGAGATGTGCATTCTTTATTCAGTTTTAAATTAAACAGAATCCTTGTTTACATTAATCAACACTGGAAATCTGTTCTTAATCACCCATGGTTTATTGTTCTGAATGATATTCATTTATCAAAATTCAAACCTCAAATTATCACTGTTTTTAACTTGTTAGGATGGTTGTTAAGGTTATCACAGTATTATTGATTCATTACTTATTTCAACTAATTTCATCTTCAGAGTAGAGGTTTAAATATTGGACATAAATTTTATTTTTCATTTCTGAATAAATAGTTTGAGAGTTGCATTGGGGACAATAAAAGTGCAAAGTTGACCGATATGCTAAAGTACTACATAAAATACTAAAAGTATTGCAAACAAAAAAGAAATATAATAATATGTATGTTTAAAGCTTTTTTTTTGTGTGTGTGTGCTATGTAAAATAATTACTGCTGTTTTTGCCTTATTTCATTTTGATGCAGTTATAAAATACACAATCTGTTGTAATGCTGGAAGACTGAGCAAGCTTTTGATTTATGTAATTGACAGGAAAAAATATTTAAACAATTTTAAAAAAGTGTTATATTTCTCAGTAATAATACTTTAACTATTAGGAGGAGGAGTAAAAATGTTTTAATATTTATTTTGAACTGTAAAAAAAAAAATTAAAAGAAATGCATTTGTGGTGTAAAAACTAGTATGTATTTTTTCTTTTTTTTGTTTTTGAAGAAAATTTAATAAGAAATTTTTTCCCTTACTTTAGGTATGTTTGGATCTCAAAAAAATGAAATACAACCAACATCCAATGTTGAGAAAATGTCAACACACCCTTCTCCAGGAATTTCTCATCTTAAGAAAAATGAGTTGAATATTCAGCCAGAGTCCAAAGAACCCATAAAGCTGCATTCATTTTCTCGTAATGAAGTCGATCTCAAAGACAAAGAGTCAAAGTCTCCTCTTAGTGACATATACTTTGTAGGTGAGCTACTACATAAAAAAAAAAAGTTTGTTAAACTTTTTAATATTTTTGTTTACATTTTCATATCTTCTAGTAAGTACCTTAATTGACTTGGTTGAATTTTTCTTTATTTTTTGAACATGACTGGTACTTATTATTTTAATATGTATTTAAGATAACAAGAAACTTGCAGGCTGAATAATCACATTAACTTGCAAGGTTTGCTTAACTCACAAGCTTTCAACATCTTCACTAGTTGGAATTAAAACACTAATTGAAGAATGTTGAGAAAGTAGACATCAGTTGACTGAGAAAATCACTAGATCATACATATATATTGTTCACGAATCCCATAGCAACAGTATATGTATGATCTTGTAATTTTTTGGCATCAATTATTGATATTTCTTTAACATTTTTTCCAGTTAGTGCTGTAATTCCACCTGATGAAATGCTCTTTAGGCGAGCTTGTGGGTTAATGAAACCTTATATTTTAACAAGTACTTCAGCCTTTAAGTTTCATTTTATGTTAATGTCTTGTACAGCTTATGTAGGTGATTCAAAATATCTGTTGTGGTATTGTCATAATGTTTTAATCTTTTGACTTTAGTTTTGTTTCAGTTGTAGATGTAAGCAATTCGTATTCACTAAATAACATCAATACAGAAAGACAAATAAAAGACATTTCAAGACAAAATATCTTACTTCAGATCTTGACTAACCAACCACTTTATACATGTAAACTAGAAATGTTTTTTTGCTTTAATAAGCATGGGGTCAGTTTTGTTTATTAAAAATTAATTTTCTATGAGAATGAAAAAAATTACTAAGAATTTAGTTGTTTTTAACAGAAATTAAAAATAAATTCATTTGTTTATCACAATATTAAAGAGATTGATAAATATCGTATCGTCTATAAAGTGTATAATTTGAGTTTTAGTTGTTTTTAACAGAAATTAAAAATAAATTCATTTGTTTATCACAATATTAAAGAGATTGATAAATATCGTATCGTCTATAAAGTGTATAATTTGAGAATTTAGTTGTTTTTAACAGAAATTAAAAATAAATTCATTTGTTTATCAAAATATTAAAGAGATTGATAAATATCGTATCGTCTATAAAGTGTATACTTTGAGTTTTATTTGTTTACTAATCTGTATTTGTATTACATAAATGTGAAATGTAATTGGATAAACAAGAGACATGTTTTTGAACATCTGTTTTTTGTATCAAGCAATTGTAGCAGGATGTAGTGCAGCTGCTATTTTTGGAGTTATTGGTGCTGGAATATGTTTTTACAGGTGAGTGTTTAGTTCTAATATTAACTTCCTTATGTACAGTGAATATATTTACTTTTACTACTGTTGTTAATAATACTACTTTGAATATCATCAATTAAACTTACAAAAAAAAGGTATAATTGTTATTCTGTTATACAGTGTACTATACGGTTTCATTTAGATTCCTGTATCTATCTATCTATCTATCTATCTATAAATAAATATATATATATAATTGTGTGAAGAAAACATTGTGCTTTGTAAACACCTGTATTCTTTACCACATGTTAACCATTAAATTTGATATTCTGTCAGTATGAAGTCTTTTGAAAAGCTGTTTTGTCTTTGGACTCATGAAATGTGCATTGAACTCAAAACATCAATTACTAGGATATGGCTCATTTTAAAATGCATGATATTTGTTAGTAAAAAAAAATCATCCATAGATAAAATTTCTGAATTATTGGGCAGAAGACAATTTACTGAGTCATCAAAACTGCGAATGTACATATGATGGGAATTAAAGAAAAATAACAATTACTTAATTAGAAAAATAGGGAATAATATGCCATAATTCGTCCGAGAAAGCTCTATCAAGGTTTGTGAACTTCATATGAGATTTAAATGACTAACCTGTGTATGTGAACAGATTACAGTATATTTGCTGTGACAAATGTACACACACACACACACAGTTGTAGCATTTTAATCAGAACATTCCACTAAAGTAAAAAAGTAAAACATCAACAACATAAAACTAGTTGTTTTTCATAGTTTAAGATATGCTTTTAACAAGTTTATTCACAAAGAGTGGATCTCTTTCAATAAAGAAGGCAATACAGTGTCTTTTCAACTTAACAGGTGTCTGTACATTATATATTAAAACTATGCACATAATTTAAAAAGTTATAATTCCATTTATTTCCTTCATTGAAAGTATAGACAAATATTGTGGTTAATATTTGGATGAGTTATGACCATAAACTGACTACAAATACGAGTCCACCATATAACAAGAAACAAATTATAAACTCTAACAGTTTATGAAACTGAAAAAGTAGTGTATTTAATCAAAGTTTCAGTTCTGTATTTATTGAGCTGAGTGTTCAGTGTTAACACTTTTATAGGTGACAGTGAACTGCATTAAAAGCAGACAAAGTTTGCAGTTTTGTATGGATCTGTATATCAGCTACTGCGTAAGTTAGCACTCGAAAACATGTGCAAACAATTGTATGTCTATATTATTAACAAAAACAGCTCTAAATCAGATTTTCATTGGTCCAAGCTTTACACTCAACCAAATTCAAACATTCTACCAAGTCAGACCTTATCATGACTATAAGACAATTGAGTTAGCCCTAGAATGCAAAAAAGTGCCTTTTTGACCCAACCACTAGATTTTTCTTTGCCAATTGTCTGTTTCTTTAGTTATTTGTCTCCAAGCGGCACAGTGGTAAGTCTACGGATTTCTGACACTAAAAACCGGGTTTTGATATACCCGTCATGGGCACAGTACAAATTGCCCATTGTATAGCTTTTTCTTTATCTACAGACAAACAAAAAATGTATAGTTATCTGGTGCTTGCTTTATTTTTGCATCAGTTAATCATCCTTAAATACCCAGTCATGCTCAGTTCAGGAATTAAACACCCTGCATTTAGTATTTCATTTACGAAATTGAAAGTAGGACCTACTCATCATAGAATCCCCTGTGTATGGTCTAATAAGAATGAACCTCATCCGTCAAATGTGTATATGCATCTGTTTTTAAGACATTCAATCACGAGTCATGATACTAGAATTTCTAGCCCGAGTGAAGAACTTGGGACCTTTTGACATGCTAACCACTGTGCTACCAAGAAACATTGTAATGACAATGTTCACCCTGTCTGGTGAAACAAGCAGTGATAGTTACAATACACTTTCGATAAAAATTTGTAAAGTTTAACCCTTTATGCTCTCCTGTTTATTAAAATTGTTATTGTCTGTTGTATTCCTTTACTATCCATGATTTTACCACAGTTAATAAACCTATTTCAGAGAAAAAGTACAGATCCCCATAGAACAATTTTAATTTGTTGTTCTAATTTACTTTGTATTTCATTTTCTATTTATTAATTCACCAGTGATTTCTCAATGTCTCTTTCTTTATTTAAATTTTTTTCTGTTTCTTCAGATTTTTGCCTGATAACATTATGCAACTGTAATATAAGTTTAACATAACAGCAAATGTACAAGTTTCGACCTGATGATAACAAAACCTTGTCGAAACGTTGTACATTTG
>NW_013666224.1:77947-83264 GCF_000517525.1 Limulus polyphemus
AAACCTTGTCGAAACGTTGTACATTTGCTGTTATGTTAAACTTATATTAAAGTTTTTCTTCATTACCCATTCAAGCATCTCCAGCTTGTATTAGTCTCAAAGTGGGTTCCTCCTTATCGAATTATGCAACTGTGTGCTCTGTGGGTTTGATGTGTGGCATTTTTTGACCATGCTCTGTTTATATGATCATTACTTATTAGTTCTTTTTCACCGGATTTTCTTTCATATTTTGGTTGTTTGTTGACAGTCATTTAATGTGTTGCTGTTGGTTAAGATAGATGCTTAATCCAAAATCACACATAAATAATTCCCAGAAAGGGGGAGTAAAGTTAGTACCTAAATCACATGAAGATATTCAGAAATGTTTGTTTTGGGACAGTCGTACCAAGGCAGGCTATTAAAATTTAATGAATTGACTGGCCAATCATACCAAGGCAGACTATTAAACTTAACAAATGAAGAACCAACTGGTCAGTCATACTAATACAGATTATTAAAAGATATGATATGTGCATTTGGTATTTTTAGTGACACGCCGTAAGTTTATTGTTTGAATATAAACGTAATTCTCATTAATCACAATCTGTATCAAAAATTTCATTTGTGGTAAAATAGCGCGGGAATTCTAATTTACTGTTTCAAACAAATTGTTTAATTTGGTATCAAACACACGTACATGGCCAACGTGATTTATGTATGGCTCGCCGAGTGGTTTAACCGGTAAATATCTGTAAGTGTTATGTAATAATGAGAAAAATATACTCCTGTTAGTGTTAGTACAAAGTGTGAGATAATGCAAGAATTGTGTATACAGAACGTACCATGCTTGTATTTTTAACCACAAGGCTAAAGAGGTTTAGTAGAAAATTGTATTATTTTACACATATGCAAGACCTTAGTACTAAGAAACACCTAGATCGTTTATGCAGTTGCTAATAGTTGGTCTCTTTAGCTCGTATTTTGACTACAGCGTTTACATTATTTACTCGGGTTGGTTAATCTCGGTCATTCTGTAGAATCTCGCTTCATGTAAATTAATAACGTATTTTTCTTTGATAACACATCTGTAATTAGTTTGTTTATTCTGATAACAATTGCAGAGTTAATAACGAGTTATAACAGATATTCATGGGCGGGTATTTGTATTGGTGGCGACATCTAATGGATATAAGATGTCGGAAATTCTTTTCTATATTTAGTTATTTAAAAAAAAATATCATCACAGTTCTATACAACGAAAATACGTTATACAATCGTAATGGTTGTCAATTTGGCTTGAAATTGAAGCGTAGATAATGAAATCAGGTAATCTGGCGGTATTACTGTCCCTTTTTCTTTCTCATTATCAAAAGTGTTTAGATAAAGTAAAGTATATAATGCACAAATACTGTCATGCATGACTAGTGTGAGATTGGATGAATGATAAACCTCTACTTTCCGATTTAAACATCCTGTAAATGTGGGTGTGGGCTGTCGCTGACGGCGATATCTCTTAGAATGTTACAGAAGAACGTATACCCAAATGAAAAACAAAATAAAACTACTGGTTGTGTTAGGCTTAAGGTTGAACCTTATTAGTGAGAAAAAAGGAGTATGGTGGCTTCGTTGTTCGAGTGGTTAACAAAAAAACGTGCTTTTATAGCCAGTGGCGTAAATATGCCCCTGCAGCCCCCCGCAATTGCGGGGGAGATTCAGTCAAAAGGGGGCCCGAAGGACCTGACAGACTTAAGAATTGACGATAAGGGGAATAGATAAGGAGTCCCGATTACTTTTTATGCAGGGGAGGAGAGCATCTTTTGTAGTTACACCACTGTTTCTATCAATAGTCTGCGAATACGGAACCCGGATTTTTAACTAACCGCTCAACCAACTGAGGGGGGGGGGGCACTACAGAAGCAGAATTGCTTATATAGCTATGACCACAAGTTTTGCACTACTTCAGAATTATCAGATTTTGTTTCATAATGTCAAATGTAGCCTGCTGAATAATACTACGTTTCAAGGCTACATGGAGGCATCTATGGGATAACTTGTCTTTACAGCGTCTCATTGACTCCATGGCCGAAAGGATTAAAGGAAAACCATGGAAAATACTAAGTAGTAGTACTATTATGACTCTTCCGGATGTGATATACTTTTGCATTTTAATTTTAGTTTTATCTGATTAAATGATGTTACATAAAAAAAATCTAAATTATGTTAATATTTTTTTTTATTATGTCTCATTCCTGAAATTCTAGAGTGATGCAAAGTTTTGATCATAGCTGTGTGTATTTACCATCTCATCGTTTTTCATGTTGTACCTTTTTTTACTATATATCTCAAAATCAAGCAAAGTATGTTTGTACAAGTTTTTCCTTTCATTTAAACTGTTACGTATCATCCATTGTTGTACAGAATCTCAACGTTTAGATATTTATCAGAAATGACTTTTTTTTGACGGTAGTAATAACGCCTATAATTAAAAAAAATAGAATATTCTGACCTTTTTAAAACTGATGTTTTAATAATAGATTTTGGAAAATAGTGTCGTAAGCAAGTAAATATTGTATTAAATATTAGTATGCCCCCCAGTGGCACAGCGGAATGTCTGCGGACTTACAACGCTAGAAACCGGGTTTCGATACCCGTGGTGGGCAGAGCACAGATAGCCCTTTGCGTAGCTTTGTGCTTAACTACAAACAAACAGATATTAGTATAGTAACTGATTCAGATTGGAGTTTTTTTAAAACATTCAGAATGTGGTGGAGTGGACGACTATTATTATTATAACAAACGAACTATTTTCTTCATCGTACAAATACATGACTCGAAACATCTACACAAAATATCTTTCATCATCCTATGTCAGTTTTAAGGTTTTGTTTCCATAAAGTATTTTTGTAACTTAATTTATGTGCATTTTATGAGCATGCGCACAGTGATTCAGTAGTATTTTATTATTATACTGTCCATGCTGGTCATCGGTAAGTTTGAGGGATTATAATTCTAAAACTCTGAGTTAGATCCTTGCAATACAAACAGCACAGATATCCCATTATGCAACTGAATGCTTAGCAACAAACATTATTATTATTATGCTAAGCCTTTATTGATTTCTTCCATGACTGACAAGTGTGATTAATTTACTTCTCAGTATAGTTATGTTAATAACCCTAAAAGTAAAAAAAAAAACCTTTGGAATAAATGAGTTAAAAACTTTTTTCAATAGAGGAATGTTAATGTGCATAAAAACTTGTACATTCATATAAAAAAATAACAACATTATTTTGAAATTAACTTATTACTGTGTTTCTCCTCCAAACAACTCATTGGTATCGTTAAATGTATAGCACGCACACGTAGTTCTTTACTTGTAAATTAAACTCGTAAGAAAACGTGTCCGTGATTTTTAGCAACGAAAACGATTCAAATTTCGTAAGTTTTTGCCGTGTTTCGTGGAATAGGGGAGGGGGATATAATTTGATCGTAAGCTCCTTTCCCGTTTGCACGTTCATTTTGATGAAGCTAATGATAGACGATATTGGCTAAACCTCTGCGCAGTCTCCTTTCGGACATCTATTCTGTATACGACGGTTAAAGAATTCCTATAGAAATTGAAGTTCCAGCATGCCTGTCATTCCCAGTCGAGTCTCAGACCAGCATAGTTTGGCTGTACAGCCTTTGTTCTTATCTTTCGGACAGAAAGAACTATTAGGAACTTTAGTAATATGGAGAAATCTAAGACGTTTGGAGGTTTGCTGGACAATTGGTAAGTAGCTTGGTCAGATAAAATAAGTTACATTCGAAAGTAAACTTTTATCAGTTCTAAATTTTCAAATCCAGTTTGGCAACACGTGTTGACCTGTACATATATATATATATATATGTTTGTTTGTTTTGTTTTGAATTTCGCGCAAAGCTACACGAGGGCTATCTGCGCTAGCCGTCCCTAATTTAGCAGTGTAAGACCAGAGGGAAGGCAGCTAGTCATCACCACCCACCGCCAACTCTTGGGTTACTCTTTTCCCAACGAATAGTGGGATTGACCGTCACGTTATAACGCCCCCACGGCTAAAAGGGCGAGCATGTTTGGTAAAACAAACCAATGGACAATTACTAAACTAAAAATCGGCTGTAAAATTCTGGTAAATATTTTTGTACATTTCCATCGATTTGTAGATGTTTATTGTGTTAATTTGATAAACTCATAATTACACTTTTTTTTAACCGCTAAAAATGGGGTTTCGATACCCGTGGTGGGCAGAACACAGATAGCTCTTTCTGTAGCTTTGTGCTTAATAACATACAATCTGATTATAATAGTCATATCTTGTAAATTTGTAATAAAAATGTATATAGTGTTTAATTAAGCTTTGTATAATTTGAACAAAATCAAGCTTGGCTTTTAGTTGAATAACGTGTTGAGAAGACCTGTAGATTAATCATATCAGAATTTGGATGATATTCCATGCCTTCCAAAACAGTCTGTTGCTACTGTAGTGATTAAACCATTAAGATCTTATTCATCGACCCCATTCTCATTTCAAAAGGTATCCCATAATGTCTCAAATGAACTACTTTGTGGCTTTGAATAAATAATCGAAAATCACACGTATTTCGACGTGAGATTGTACTTCACAAGGTGTATATAGTTTCATGTCCATCTGTTTACATGATTTTGCAACATACATATACATAATTAATTGAGGAAATGTTAAGAAAAAAAGTCAATAGGTAACATTACAAACTTAGTTTCAACTTATAAGTTTGACCAGGTGGTTAGGGCGTTCGACTCGCAATCTGAGGGTCGCGGGTTCGAATCCCCGTCACATTGAACATGCTCGACCTTTCAACCGTGGGAGCGTTGGTAAGGCAGGTAGTCGACAATACCTACCACCAATTCTTTGGCTGCTTTTGTCTGGTCGAATAATGGGATATAATTGTTGCTGTTATAGTTCACCCATAGCTTCAAAGCGACGAGTTGGTTTTTGTGGCAACGAAAAGCGAATCATGAATTCTCGGATTCACAGTCCGGGTACGCTAAGTATAGATCACATTCGGCTCAGACGCATTAAAGGCGATTTGCCGACTGGTTTACCTCAGTCTCTGGTCAGCTCTTCTAAATTAAAGACTACTTACCCCGAAACTATGGATCTCTAGGCAATTCCGCTCATATGTCGCATATGTTTAGGTTGCAAATATCAAATACTTGAACACATTGAAGAGTCTTCAAAACAGATAAACAAAATCTGTCAAAGCTTTACTAGCGAGATACAGCCCTCCTCCTCCTATACCTTCTTCTAGTCATTATTTGTTCTAGGGGTGGGCGAAAATC
>NW_013666224.1:84245-84992 GCF_000517525.1 Limulus polyphemus
AGTTAATTAACAAGTTAATTAACAAACGGAGACGTAACAATATGAAAAAAAAAAAAGAAGTATTATTGAAAAACCAAAAGAATTGTAAATATTGCGTAAAAGATATTTTGAAAAGTTACGTCTACTCGTACGGAAGTTTTTTCTTTACTCTGTTTTTTTAGCATTGTGAATCTGATTGTAAGCTTCCTGATTAAGTTAGTGAAAAGTTCCAGTATTTACCTAGAGTCGATCAATAGACTGATTTTTAAAAATTGAAAATGTATTCATACCTACAATTTTTTTAAATATGAAATAGCATCACTTCAAACGCGGATTTTTCAGCACTGTTATGTGTGTGTGTGTATATATATCTTATATTTATATTACTAAACCACTTTAATATGCCTTTCATTTTATTCCAATTAGGCCTACGTCTAAAAAGGTGTTACATCAACTGTTTGTTTCCCTCCTGGTACTAATCCTTCATTTGTGAAGATAAATTAGTATTGTGAAATCACATGTTACGGGAATATGGACCATAATAATGCTTTTAATCCGTAGCTAAGCTCGAGATACTTGTGGTTATGACTGGTCTGTTTTGAAATCTTGCTTTAGGCCACGTTATTTTCTTTTGTCTGAGCTTTAATTTCTATTTCATCATGGTTTTAGTAAGTAACATATCTTTTTTAAAGTTAATGTTAACATTTTTCACATAATTATCCTTTTGTGCATGAACAGGGCGTTTTCTTTTTAATTATCTGTGACAAA
>NW_013666224.1:85928-90620 GCF_000517525.1 Limulus polyphemus
ACATTACTTCAACCACATTGGAGTTGTTTGGTCATGACTGTTACATTTGATGACTGTTCATCTTGACAACAGCGATGCACTGTAGTTTTCATTCCAAAAGGCATATCTAAAGCAAAGCACACCTACTTGTGTGCTTTTCATAATCCATCTAGAGTGTGAGAAAAACTGTTCCCAGTGCATGTCAACAGTCTGATTGCACAGAAATCCATAGGTGCTACATTTGGCAAATTGACCGGTATATGCCTATATGGAATTGCATGAATACCCATTCCATTCTCCAGGTGCTTGAGGTATGTAACAGTTGAACAGGAATAATGACTAAAAGTCATATCTTGGTGAACTTGTAACCTTGTTTTTAGACAGATCCTTCTTGATTGTTGTTGCATACTCTTACCTGAGGTACATGGATGTCTTTTGTCACCATAACCTTTAGATTATACTTGAAAAACCACAAGGGCACTGCTGTCAGCATTCTTATGCAAAATTGTATTAAGCAATGTTCTCCCTGGTTGGTAACAGGTATTACCTACTTCAAGAACAATAAGGGAACAAATGTAACTTGAAACAATATCAACTTAACGGTTTTACTTGAAACCTGTGCATATTCAGAACAAAGACTAAATTCAGAATATATATTATAATACCACAAAAAGATGGAACTACAAGACATATCCATATACCACAGTTTTATTATATCACTTGAAAAATATGATTAAGAGTAAGTTAAAACATGTAACATAATTGTGTTTGGTAAATATTCAAATGAATCAGTCTGTTGAAAATGTCAATTTTGTAATTACTTTTATATATTGCAGTGAAAACTGAAATTTGCAGATCTCGCATTCAGATAACTCGGTTTATAAAAGTTCTACTTAACCACCTATTTGAAATAAAAGTATATTTTTGGTGGGTTTTCCATTCAGGTTTCAGAAGAAAAACCAGGCAGCAGCTGATATAGAATATCCAGCATATGGAGTGACAGGCCCAAGTAACAAAGAGAAAACCTCCCCAAATGGAGACCGTAAGCTTGCCCATAGTGCACAGATGTATCATTATCAACATCAGAAACAACAGATGTTAGCCGTAGAGAAGTGAGGACAATGAGTTTTTAATTAATTACTTTCTTTGTTTTTAATACCTTCATCAGGAAATACAAGAATGTATTAAAAAGTAAAGCATAATGCATATTTTGTTGTTTTTTTTATGCTTGTGTACCAAACATTTTCAAGCATTCCTATTGAACATCTCTCTTAGCTATATGCAAAATGCTTTGTCTGCAGGTTTAGGTTGTTTTTCCAAGCTATTTCAGACTTGCCTTATCAAACATTTGTGAATTCTAAGTAAGTATTTCCTTCAACAAGTGCTAGTCTTTTGTTTTATAAAATATCTTGAGTTTGTCTCCCAGAAAGTAAATAGATAACTTCATGTTGCTAAGTCTTGGAAATTTTTTAATCTATAGAAATTAAAGATCTACAAGTTACGAACAGAGCTAGCAATAATCTCGTGTAGGCCTGTCAAAAAATGAAATTCACAACAAACTATAAAGCTAAATAAATATGAAACTAACCCTTTTCAAGTTGATATGCCTTTATGCTGTTGTTTTTTTCACTTAAAGCTGTACAATTGCCTGTCTGTGTTCTGTTCACCACAGGGACTTGAAACCTGGATTTTAGCTTGCATGTCTGTAAACTTACCAGTGGTCCAATAGAGGACTTCTTTATATTTGTTTTGTGGCTCCTTTACTCTTGGTGGGTTTGTATTGTATCTGTTTAATGGATTTACTCTCGCTGGCTTTATGAAGTAATATGCTAATGGAATCCATACTACACTTTTTGTTTTCTTTTTACCTTTCACAAACATATCAATATGAGTGGTTCAAGTGCTTAACTTGCAATATGTGGATTATGAATTCTAGTCTTGTTACTGATCATGCTTACTCTTTCAGCTGTGGGAACATTATAATGTGGCAGTCAATCCCACCTTTTTATTGGTAAAAGAGTAACCCAAGAGTTGGCGGTGGATGACATTGTCTAGCTGTCTTCCCTTTAGTCTATTATTTCTAAGTTAGGGACAGTTAACACAGGTAGTCGCTGAGTAATTGTGCATGAAATTAAAAACAAACAAACTTAGATATTATATAGTGATGGTACTTCTGGTGGTACCAATCATATTCATTACCTCACATTTTTGGGATTTACTATTCATATGCAAGAAATTCGAATGTGTTATGTTGCTCTTTCTTCAGTTATGCTCTTTATTGAGAGGGAGAGAGATAGAGAGTGACTGAAAACATATAATACCTTGAAAAATATGCTTCCAAAAACTTCACCTGTGAAGTTTAAAATATATATGTTTAAACAATCAGATGCAATAGAAGAGGCCCCCCCAGTGGCACAGCGGTATGTCTTCGGACTTGCAACACTAGAATCTGGGTTTCGATACCCGTGGTGGGCAGAGCACAGATAGCCTATTGTGTAGCTTTGTGCTTAATTACAAACAAAACAAGCAACAGAAGAATTTTTTTTTTCTGACATTTTTAACTACATTTGTGACACACATTATAACTGAGTATCCTATGGAGCCTTCACAATGTGGAAAACAATCTTGACAAGAAATTTGTAAGCAGTCTGGCAAATGTTTTTAAATGTATAATCCACAGAAAAAATGACAACTTGTACTTTTAAAAGTTATTCCTCTTTTCATACAAGCAAGATGAGGTAAAAAAACAGTTAATCATTGGGTAAATAACTATCTTTTTTTATCAAAATAAAGGGCAAAGGAGCCTTTAGAAGTAAGAACTGGGTTTGCTTAATTCACACCTCAGAAAATTAAATGCCCAAATTAATTGCTTTCCAAACAAACATAATGAACATTATTTTATGCCCCAAAAAAAGACTTGTGAATAGTAGATCATTTATTTGATATACTCTTATATCATTTTAGGATATTGTCAGCATGGTTTCAGTAGGGGAAAACCTTGCCTTACTAATTTTTTGACACACATTGAACACGTTATTACTGCCTATGTTAGTGAGAATACAGGTGTGGATTTAGTATATTTAGATTTTCAAAAAGCATTTGACAAGGTGCCACATAAAAGGCTTGTTAAAAATTTCTCTCTCTAGGTGTGGAGGATAGATTGGCTCATTGGATATATGGAAGAAAGTAGAGGATTGTTATAAATGGAGTTCAGTCAAGCTGGACATGGGTGGCGAATGAGTCTTTTGTTTGGGTAGACTATTCTGTCATGAGTGGGGTTGCACACGTGGGAAGAATCTGTTCATGTTCCTAAGTAGATAAGTTCTTCTTAGTGACTCGCATACACCCTATTTCGATCTCTCTGTCTGTCTCTCTCTTTACAAATACTATACAGTATTTTTGAGTTGACAAGAATAATGCCCCATGAAGGATGACTTATTTCGGGAAGCTAAGCCTCTTATGCATGCCACCCTTGAAGCTGGATTTATGTAACAAGTGAGGTACCTCAGGGCTCAATGTTAGGATCTTTGCTCTTTTGATTTACTTCTATGACATAGGACCCCGCATGACCAGGTGGTTAGGACGCTCGACTCGCAATCTGCGGGTTGCGAGTTTGAATTCCCGTCACAGTAAACACGCTCGCCCTTTGGCTGGCATGGTTAGGACACTTGACTCACAATCTATTGGTCACAGGTTCAAATCTTGTCATCAAACATGCACGTCCTTTCAATTGTGGAGGTGTTATAATGTAATGGTCAATCCCACTATTCGTTGGTGAAAGTATAGCCCAAGACTTGGCAGTGGGTGGTGATGACTAGCTGCCTTCCCTCTAGTCTTACACTGCTAAATTAGGGTGCCACACATTATCTTGAATTTATTATAATTAAAAGCCATCTGCGATTTATTTTCCCAACTCACCAAATATTCCAAATTCTTTTGTAAAACAGCAGCATCCTCCTCAGAACCAGCAATACATAAAACTTTAATATCATTAGCAAATTTAAATAATTTATTGTCCATTCCTTCATCTATGTCATTGTTTGTTTGTTTGTTATGAATTTCGATGGCTATCTGCGCTAGCTGTCAATCTATTGGTCACAGGTTCAAATCTTGTCATCAAACATGCATGTCCTTTCAGTTGTGTAGGTGCTATAATGTGACAGTCAATCCTGCTGTTTGTTGGTTAAAGGGTAGCCCAACAGTTGACAGTGGGTAATGTTGATTAGCTGCCTTCCCTCTGGTCTAGCTTTACATGAAATGCAATACAAATAAGCATTGTAATGCATGTGGGATATCACAGTTGGAATTACGAGTATAACTTTGGGAATAGTCTTAACAATGTTATGGAAGAAACAAATCTTGGTGTCCTGGTTAATCAGTCCCCCAAAGCAATCCAAGCAGTGTGCTTTTGCTAGTGGCAAAGCAAATAGGATTTTAGGTTATATTTATAGAAATATCAAATACAAGTCTAAAGAGGTTATAATGTCATTGGTTAGGCCACATTCTTAGACTCATTACCCTTAGAAAGAACTAATAATTGTTTGAAAGGGTTTGGAGTAGGGCTACTAGGATGATACCTGAGATATAAGAGTTGTCATACAAGGATAGGTTAAGTTCTCTGAACCTGTTTTCTCTTGAAAAAAAAAAAAGTCAGAAGGAATCTGATTGAAGTGTTTAAGATTGTTAAAGGAATTGATAGTGTTGATGTATCAT
>NW_013666224.1:90798-101437 GCF_000517525.1 Limulus polyphemus
GAACCTGTTTTCTCTTGAAAAAAAAAAAAGTCAGAAGGAATCTGATTGAAGTGTTTAAGATTGTTAAAGGAATTGATAGTGTTGATGTATCATCCTTTTTAAATATAAATGTTGGGTAGTAATCATCTTCAGCTAAGACAGCTTTATTTTTCTAACAGTGTGATTGGTCTATGGAATGAGTTGTCTTCAGTTGTGTTAGATGTTAGGTTTAATATTTGAATGATAAGGACTGGCTTATTTTTACTTTAGAGTTCAATATAGTGGATGGGATGGCCAAGATTGACCAATAGGTCCTTTGTTATTTTTGAATTTTATGTAGATGTATAGATATCATAAATGTAGTATTTTGTTTCAAACCTTTATGGTTGGGATTTAAAGAGACACAGAATCTTGGTTTATAAACTTCCTATGCTTTACTATAAGAGTTGTACTGTTTTACAAGTGTTGTTTCTTTTGTGGCCGGACCATTGCTCATATAATCAGCTTTACAAATAATTTGGAATTTGAAATAATTTTGAATTGATTCTTATGATTATTGAGACAAACAGTTTTTTTTTTATTCTAGATTTAGAGGTAGAATACTTTGTTACAATTGTTTTCAAGTTTATGTTTGTCAGATGAAGCTGAAACACTGGTTTAAAGAAATAACTTAGAACAATGTCCTAGGTTCCTGTAATTCAACATTTTATAAAATCATATTTCATATAATATAACTTTGTGTATGTATTTTATATGTCCCTAGAAAGGACAAGTGAAATGTTTGCCTGAAATAAAAATATTATTATAAAGAAAAAAAAATTTTCAGTCACATCAATCTTTAAAAAAATTGTAGTGTTTTGTTGATAAATGATGCATCACTTCTTTTCATGTTAATCCTTATACATGAACATAAGATGACATTTGGAGTTATTTTTGTGTTCTGTATATTTGTTACAAATATATTCACTTCAATCTATGGTGCACTTATGATAACATATATGTTTTTTTTTTAAAGAACCAATTCAAATCGACTTACTTCTGCTTCGGATGTTGAGTCTGAAGAAGAAAATGAAGAGGGCGCCTATACTGTTTATGAATGTCCTGGCTTAGCACCGGTACGTATCTTCTGATAAATTTGGTGTGAAAAGTGCACTACAAAATAATTTATTCTTTATTATTACAAAAATAATGGCAGATATGTGATATGGAGAACTAACTCTATTATTGACACGTTTCAAATCATAATTTCAATTGTAATACCTTGTTTAAAATGAAACAAACAGCTTTTGCTGTATTCATTTTAAATTGAGTTTTTATCATCAGGTGTTTGTTTTTGGGAAAGTCCATTCTGTGTAATAGTGCTTATAATATTGTGGATTTTTATTTTTATGAGTAAAAGTTATTTTACAAAATTATCTCCTAACTTTGGTTAGCAAAACATTAATTTTGTCGAGGCTGTTTTTTATGCATGTATATTGGAGCATAATGAGTAGAAAATCATGATAGGAGATTTTTTATTACATTTAAATGTACGCTGATTCACTTACATCGATATAAAAACTACCACTGCAAGCACGCTCAAAACCGAGACATCCATACATGATTAATATACAGTATTATATAATCATCAACTCACAGGCTGATATTAATTGTTAAGGACAATGACCAAATACATTTAGTTATTTTTCCAATAGTCATGCAGATATTTCATTCACCCAGTACACTGTAGATTAATTTGGCTAACTGTAATGGATACTGTTCATTGAGTATACTTTTTAGCCCATTCATTGTTTATATAGAACTACAGAAATTAAGAAAGAGCTCATATTGAAACCATGTCAAGCAGTGCTCTGAAAATGATACCCATACAATTATTTTACTCTTAATAAAAAGCTAATAACAGTAAGTTTAAAGCACCTTGGAATACGATTTTCTCAACTTGCTGCTAGATGCTCGTATCAAATCATCAATTTCCAGTAACATATGAATCAATCTTATAATTTACCTTCTTTTGTAGACTGGTGAGATGGAGGTTAAAAATCCACTGTTTGCAGATGAATCAGGACAAACTTTGTCTCAGCCACCAAAAGAGAACAGGAAGTAGTTCTATTTCCATCTGACCAGGTGGAAGATGTCTAAATTTGTTGATTTGTGTGTTGAAGATGTTGTAATTTCTAAAACTTTATTAGACAATTGAATGTTGTGTACAAAGTGATATTCTGGTACCAATTTTATTATCATTGTTTGCTATGTACTACTTCAATTTTTATTATTACACATATATGTATATAAAGATATTCATTATATAAAAATATTCTAGGTATAAAATGTCCATATAAATAAAACAAACTATTAAAATGTTTGGTATATAACCTTGTATATCCACATTACTTAATGAATTGGCCATGCATTATACACAAAATAGTAAAACACTCGTTCTTTTACTAATGCCCACCAGTAGCACAGCGTTATATCTGCGGACTTGCAATGCTAGAATCCGGGTTTCGATACCCGTGGTGGATAGAGCACAGATAGCCCATTGTGTAGCTTTGTGCTTAACTTCAAACAAACTTTTACTAATTATAACACAACTCTCCAACAGTATTATATTTACTGTAATTAAAAAAAAATGTCCCAATTTATAGTTTCTGCAACTAAATAATGTATAAGTCACTTGGTCAAGTGTATGACAGCAAAGAAACCAACGAGACAAAGGACGTTATTTGAGGTAACTTGATGTCTGGATGTAGGAATTATCGTAGTTTCAAATATTGTAATGAATTCCCAAAACAACACTTAATCAGAACTCTGTAGTTAAAATTTGAAGTAAATATCGTTAAACAATTTTACGCAGTCACTTCAGCATTAATGTTCATATGGGAAATTATTGACTTAATGATATACTTATGTTTGGGCAACTACAAAGGTACTACTTCAGAGAAGACCTCTGGTAGTTTATTGTTGTAGGTTTGCTTTTTTTATAAAAGGCTAACAAAAGAACACCATGAAAATGCTACATGATAGAAGTGAAATAAAAATATGAAACTATATAGGTGCACCTATAACGAATATTCACAGGTATGAAATCATTAGAACTAAAAGAACACAAAAATCAGAATGTAATAATGTGTTGTAGTCGATGCTAGCTTTGAAAATTGCAAAACAAGTAGATTAACATAACTTTTAGATTTATATAAACTATCCCAGCTGTCTTAATTCATTCATCATTTCCATAGGTAGGAAAACTACTAGTAGTTTTTTTCAAAAACTTAATATTGATTGATTAACAATGTCCTCTGAATCTCTTGAAAGAAGATAAGGGATAAAATTTGTAATATATATATATATAAAAAATATGTAAATGCACACAGTATTAATTATTTAAAACTATTAAAATACTGCCTAAAATTATTATTGAAAACAAAAATTAGGTAAGTGATGATAAGATTGTTTAAAACTTTATCATTGTGTTTATAATTAACTCTTGAAGTCTAGAAATATAATATGTATTGTAAATGATGTTACATGAATTGTGGTATAATCCATGTGCATTAGGTAAGTTACCTTATAATCTGAAAAGTTTGGTTTGAACTCCTGAAGGGGCTGGAAGTTGTAAAAGAAACCTTCAATCTGGTGTGTAGTTTAGTAAAAGTGGTATAGATCACATATTTTTAGTAAACACATAATCTTGCTGAAAAAGCAGTACTTGTTGTTAGTGATTGATTAGACCTATGATGCAAATCAAAACTTATAATATTAGCGATTATTTTATGGTATCCAACAGAAACATAGTACAAATTATCACTTACATTAGACATTGTGAATGTAAAGTTCAAATATATTTGATGAAGGATTTATTTTATAATAAAATTGATAGGTTAGTGAAAGTTGGTGTTCGTTTTGATGTTAGTTGGCTGAAGAGATAAGTGGTTGCAGAATTGTTCTCTTTACTTTCAAAGCTACTTCTGAAATCCCACGTATTTATTATAGTGTTTGTTCAAGAAAATTGTTATTGAGGCCAGTAAATTACTACAAGGGTTGATGAAAAGAATGAGACAGATTTACCTTCTTTTAAAATGTATTTTTGTCACTAGTCGTATAATGTTGTAGGTCTATAGTTTCTTATGTGTATTAACTGTTTTTGTAATACATCGCCTATAGATATGTAAGGTATAAGATTAAATATTATAGATAAATATATATAAACACAAACGCGTACATTAATACATTTTACAAACTTCTAAATCTTAAAATTCCCCAAGGGACTAGATAAAGAATCTAGTGTTTAAATATGTAATAGGCCTAATACTAATATCTTATGGCAAGTATAATTAATACATTTTTGCATACTTTATTGCCTTTTACACTGCTATATAAACGAAACCTAATTCTTATGGAAATTTGTATTTTTCAAATAATCAGTTAAGTATGCGGCAGCCTCAACTTGCAGATGTAAAATTATTTCATTCTAAAGTTGTAATGTTGTATTGTTCTGTAATTACTGTGTATCTTTCTGGAGGTAATTGTTATGAAATGTTTAATATTTTCATGAAGAAGAAATAAATATTAAATGTTTATCTATTCAACCAATCATGGTGATTCTTTTATTTCTACATGTTAAAAGTAAAAAAAACAAATATATATATTTATCTATGGGTACTTTAGGCCTTAAATCGATTGTTGTTTATGTACGTGTCTAGTCCTAGATATTAGTGGAGGCCTACAGCAAAGCCGTTGCATTTTATAATAAACCTCAAATACGTCGGCAAAAAAAAGTGCCTTCGTAAGAAAAAGAAACTCCAATATAATATAAATTGTCTCTCCTGTCGTTCGTGGCCCAGCATGGCCAGGTGGTTAAGGCGCTCGACTCGTTGATAAAAGAGTTGGCGGTGGGTGGTGATGACTAGCTGCCTTCCCTCTAGTCTTACACTGCTAAATTAGGGACGGCTAGCGCAGATAGCCATCGTGTAGCTTTGCTCGAAATCCATAACAAACAAACAAACCTGTCGTTCGTTTCGAAAACTCATGTCAATCTGCTTACAGTCAATAGGTAATATTACAAAGTTAGTTTCTACTTATAAGTTTGGCCAGGTGGTTAGGGCGCTCGACTCGCAGTCTGAGGGTCGCGGGTTCATATCCCCGTCACACCAAACATGCACGCCCTTTCAGCCGTGGGGGGTTTTATAAAGTGACAGTCAATCCCACTATTCGTTGGTAAATAAGTTGGCGGTGGGTGGTGATGATTAGCTGTTCTAGTCTTGCACTGCTAAATTAGGGACGGCTAGTGCAGATAGCCTTCGTGTAGCTTTGCTCGAAATTCAAAAGAAACAAACTTATAAGTTTTAATGGGTATTTTAGTATTTCGCACGGACCGCTGAAAATATTAATATTGCATTAGTTAAATTAATAAAATGCGATTCAAAACCAGAACACGCACCCTGTCAAAACTATACGTAGTTCCGATTTGAATTACTGCGTGTCTTTGTATCGCAAGGATCTGAAGTTTATTATTTTAACTTACAACACTATTGTAAATTGTATTTTAATGTTGTAATTTGTTCGTTAGCTAGAGATAACTGTTGTTTGTTAGATGGAACTGCAAGTTTTTTAAAGATTTAATGTTCTTGAAATCTCTAGAACAAGGCTTTAATTATTATATAAACGGGTCAACGTAGCGTCGAGAGCAGTAAAGCTGAGATAAAAGTGGGATATTACAGGATGCAAGGTTTCTGTCAGTGTTTCCTATCGTGCAACGTTGTACAAGTAAGTTAAATTTGTTTACGCTGTGTTGTACAGTAAAAGTGACTGTAAACTTGACAGTGTTGAATCCAGACCTTTCTACCGGGGAGGAGTGGTGTGAGAATTAATTCAAATTCAACAAAATGGAAAATACTGTACTTCAGGGGGGATTTTGTGCACAGGAGGAAATTTCCCCTGAATTCAACACTGAAACTTGACCACCTAGATGTTCCTTATTCTCAGTTCAGGAGCTGACAAATTAAATAAAGGGCATTTACATAGTGTTTTAACCCATTTGCACGTCATGTTCCCTTAATATGTTGGTAACTTTCAAAATATAATCGTTTCCTCCATCAACCCCCCCCCCCTTCAATGGCGCAGCGGAAAGTCTGCAGGCGTACGACGCTAAAAATCGGGGTTCGATACCCGTGGTGGGCAAATCACAGATACATCATTGTGTAGCTTTGTGCTTAACAAGAAACAATTTTTTTTTAAATAAAATTATTTAATGGGAAAGAAGCGGTATCACTAGCACTACGGTACTCCAAATAGTGACGTATTTTTTGTTGTATTAACGTTACTCGACTCCAAACAGTGACGTGCTTTTGTTGTACTAACGTTACGCGACTCCAAATAGTGACGTGTTATTGTTGTATTTGCCACAAACGAGACATATTTCTGATCACATATCGTGCTATCTTCAGCAAATAACGATGTCTGCTCTACATTTAAATGAAAATATTTAACGAACAAGTCACACCTCGCAGGCTGCAGCACTCCAAACTTCAACCCATTATAACCAATGAAAAAAACAACCCCTTCCTCGTAAAACTGATTGTGCACTAAATATCTTTGTGTCTCCTGATCGATGATCGACTCTTCTATAAAATGCTTAATGATCAAATATAGTAATTATTGATTAACATTAACTATTCCCGTCTATTGTAATACAAATAATGTTTTTCACAAGTTTATTTGGTGCTGAAGGAAAAGCTTTCCGTAACAGCATCAAGAAAATATAAAATGGACCGAGGCGGAAGATATGAAATCAGGAAACGACTCGAGTGTACGATGAAAAAAAAACTTTACAGTCCCTACGTCCCTTACAAGCAAATTAATAAATCGTTTTATTAATAATAATAAGAAGAAAGACATAATAGCTACCAGTATCATCATCATAAAATAACACAGTATCGCGTGTAGCAATTACAGAACAACAACAAAAAAGTAAACAAAACAAACTGACAGGAGTCTTGATACTGGAGAAACTAGTTTGTACATATTGATGTGTCTTCTTCAGTCTCACGTTATCTTCCTAACAACTTTCTCCAATATCAAAATTTCTGACAGTTTGTTCCGTTAACTGTGGTTGTTGTTCTCCATCCAGTATATATATATATCTTCCGACATTTGTACTGTATGACCATGAAATTGTTTCTTTATTCAACCCTAATACATAAAAATAAAAATGTTTTTGTGCATATATACGTTTAAGTGATTGCTCGAGGCAATCATTTTCAGAAACCCAACGACTAAGTGATAGTAGCATCACAGGTTTTGCCTACTTTCTGCCTAGATGGAGCTTCCAAAAAAATTAATTTTGTTATTTGCAGCAAATAAGGACAAGGGAACTAAACGTCAAATATTTCGTTATTCAAAGTTAATTTTTATTGTATTTTTTGCTTGCACATTATTAACGTATGGTATGGCTGTTGAAAACAATTTCATCGATACCAGTATCTAAAGGACAAGGTTTCAACCACTTTTTTTTGTCAAGATTGATTCTCAAATATCTGTTTTTTTCTTATTGTGTATATAGTGTGTTAATAATTCCCTCTAAAGTCATTGTAAACTATATGCACCAGTTAGCCCATTTGTTCAGAGTTGGGTTTGACTGGACCCCAATCCTTTGAGAAAATATTGGTTTGTTGCCATTTAGCACTTGGTCAGAGTTGGGTTTGACTGGATCCTAATCCTTTGAGGAAATATTGGTTTATTGCCGTTTGGCACTTGGTCAGAGTTGGGTTTGACTGGATCCTAATCCTTTGAGGAAATATTGGTTTATTGCCATTTAGCACTTGGTCAGAGTTGGGTTTGACTGGATCCCAATCCTTTGCTTTATATTTTGAGGCAATTGCCGTATAATATGTTTCAATGCTATATTTATATTTACTTGTTGCGTCAGTTATATCACTAGGAGTGTGAATGATAAGGACATCATTAGCACTACACGGGCCATTATGTCATGTAAGGATTCTATTTAGGTGATAACTCCCCCAAATCATCGACTTGTACAATGGCTGATAAATTTTCATTGACAGTAATTTTGTCTTCAATTAAATTTTTCCAAGCATGTTGAAGAAAATTATAATTACTTTTCTAAAAAAATAATACAGTCTTCTGCGATTTCCTAAAAAAAATTTCAGAGTTACAAATTTTGCAAGCAAACAAAATGTCGAATTATTTCTAAACTATCCATATTCGAAAGAATTAGAGACATTTTTACAAAATTTTACAAGCTTATAATAAAGAAGTTTTGTCCGTCAATTTCGTTTGAAAATCTCATTTCTCTAAAGATTCATTGATAGGCCTACTAAAAGCAAATGTGTGGCACAAATTATATATATATAAAAAATTATATACATACGCACACACAAAAAAGTGTGTGTGTGTGTGTGTAATATATAAATGTATAAAAGTTAGTTTTGGTAGGGGATGGTTTTACAACACCTTATCAGACGAGGCTGGGATAAAATATTACAATATTTTTTGTAACACTTGTTTCAATAGCGACTTCAGTTCAAAAGCATGGTAATGTTGCAATATCATTTTTAATATGTGTTCAGTAGACAAAAAATGTGTTAAACTGAAATCTTCAACTACTCATAAAAACAAACAATTTATATTGTTTGGTTTTTATGACTAAGTGTTTGAAAGTTTCATTGAACACATTTTAACCAGCTTATATCGATAGAAGGTATTACCTAAATATAGGTTACTTTATTGAAAGTGCTTGTTTAAGTGAATGAAACACAGTGGAATTCTTGTTTGCTTGTTCTTCTTTGTTCTAGTTAGTCGTTCGTGAATTCCTAAAAATATATATCGTGAATTTTTCCAGAGCTAATCTATGACCTCACCTTCTGATATTTCTAATACCCCAATTCAGTCATAAGACATTAAAATATTTTTGCCCTATACATTAATACTTGGTGTCAATGGACGATATTTGGAGGTCATCTAAACTTGTGTTACTGCTTGCTTATCAAAATATATAGTATTTTTGAAAAGGGGGGACGATTATCTATCAGAAGATGCCAAGTTATTTAGTGAGAAAGCCATCTTAGAGTCGTAAATTGAGCACTTTGCCACTATATGCTCTTCACTGGATGTAATGGATTGAAATTTGGCGTACTGTAGCTTGCGTGGTAGAGCTTGTTCGTTAAATATTTTCGTATAAATGTAGAGCGACATCGTTATTTTACTGAAAAAAAGCACAATATAGAGTATCGAAGTGTGACGTCACGTTTCCATATCAACATGTGAGGTGGTTCTAAATAAACTACATGTGGTCGACTTCATAGGTACAAACGTATTAAAAATGGTGCAGTGTTTCGTGTCCGACTGCAATCATCAGTCAGAGTGAGAAACTTGTTTATTGTTTTAGATTCCCCAAAGGAGAAAAATAAAGAAAGAAATGGATTGGGTTAATAAGGTACATGTTCACCTGTAGTCTTATGCTTATATCCAAACTTTGCCAAAATATATTCGTCTTCATCACGTTTACCAAAGTCACGACTGGCCAAACTAAAGCAATATAAGGTTTCACACATTTCATTGTCTACTGAAATTTTCTCAATATGAAGTGAGGTTATTTCATTCAGATTATTAATAAATCTAGGCCTAGGCCTTTGGAAACACATGTGTGGCAATCATTACCTCGGTCGTCTATGAGTTTCTTCCCTTCACCCTCTTCATGAAGAATTGAACACAATAATAATAATAAGAATAAACAAATAAATTGAATTGATGTTGCATTAGAGATTCTATTTGAAAGTGTTTATTCATTCTCGAATAAGTTAAACAACTTCACATTTTGGTGATATATTAGCAGTTTTTAGTGTTGATAAAAAGTTTAGAAAAACTACCTTTATACTCCAGATATATATATATATAAAAGAATTTTTATATTTTTAACCAACGTATGCCTTTGCGGCTTCATCAAGGTTAATATATACAACTGCCACTATTGCAATATTGCATAAACTCAGATAAAGTTTCTACTCCAACAGCTACCATAAGCCGTTTTTTTTAGTTATACCAACGTCCTACTTTCAACCGTGACCTTTCAATTTCGGCCCGTAAGACACTTCTGCGGCCAATGACCGTCAATTAATTAATAACGTGAAACACCGTGGAAAGATATTAAGAGGTGGGTTTTAAAAGGGGGTAGCAGAAAACACCCTTACCGAAACTATTTTTGTCGCTACCTCTTCCTACAAAGTCATCCTGACCATCGCACAGTGTATACATATTGAGTTCTTAAAGCTTATATAAAACTTTTGGTGAGGTAAAAATTAATACTGTGATAATATGTTATGTTGTGTTATAAATATATTGTGTGAAAGTTAGGATTTTTGTGTTATTTACCATAGTATCCACCCATACATTTTTTAAGTTCATAACCCGGACAAAGGGTGGGTGCCAATACAAACTAATTCACGCTAAACGAATACAATCACACCATATCGTGGTCGAGGCTTCACTCTGCTCACCACATCCATACCAAGAAAGCTTTCACCACTGTTTCTATCGTCCAATTGGTAGCCATGGGTGCCTTGAGGTCTACATGGGCCCTTACCCAGTTCTACTTGCTTTTTTTAGCCTGTCACACAGGTACCGAACCTTTTTTTCCATCATAATG
>NW_013666224.1:102437-117778 GCF_000517525.1 Limulus polyphemus
GTGGTCGAGGCTTCACTCTGCTCACCACATCCACACCAAGAAATCTTTCACCACTGTTTCTATCGTCCAATTGGTAGCCATGGGTGCCTTGAGGTCTACATGGGCCCTTACCCAGTTCTACTTGCTTTTTTTAGCCTGTCACACAGGTACCGAACCTTTTTTTCCTATCATAATGGAGGAATGACCTTGCTTTTAAACCAATCTCGGTGGCTTGGTTGAGAAATCCACTCTCTGTCACTTCTGCATGCCTTCCACAGTCTCTTTGTTGGTGGCTCCTCGAGAACTATGGCAACATTGAATTGCCTAGTCCTATCACTGGTTTCATCCCTCGAAGTCGAGGCTACCTCATTGATGATGGAAACCAGTGGGTGAGCCATCTGGCTTGTCTCTGCCATTATCACTTGGGTCATTATGGTCTTTGTTCACTTGGAACCTTGCTGGAGCTTGCCCTACATTTGCCTTCTCAGGGCCTAGATAACCCTCAAGGTGTACCTAGTGCTGAGAAGCTCTTTTTTTTGCTTTGGGATGTAATTATCTTGTCATAGATGCAGATACATTTTTCATTTCTTCATTGCCATGCTTCACTCTACAACAGGACAAGTCACTGAGACCTACTTCTCTTTGGTCTTCATCTCTGCAAGTAGTATTAATAGTACTACCCCTGCTGCTGGGCTACTTAAAAACTCGGCTTCTCCAGAGCTGATGGCATTGATGTTGATAACCTGAGGCTGGAAATGTCCCTAAACTTCTAAGTGACATCATAGTCTTCATCAGCCATCACATGCAGCTTGGTCTGGGGAGACGTCAATACTAGACTGTTCACTTAATCAACACACTTTCCCAAGTCGGATGCATTGGCCAGCAACATGTCTTCATCCATGGGCTTGTTTTAAGTGAGCAAGAGTTTGGCACTCTTAAGTTTTTGTGGTGACTTCAAACCCTTCACTACAGAGAAAGTTTTAGGAATCCTATAGTAGCATTGAGGCTTCAAGGTTAGTATGGGATCCCATTCATTATTCGAGACAAAGAAACAGGAATTGGTCAGTACAACTGTAACATTGGTATGAGTATGAAACCTTGGATGTACAGAAAAAGAAAGTGACTGATTGAGGTTAAAAGTTGATCTTAAACACTAAAGACTGAATTCAAATGCAAAGGTTGACTAGTTTTAACTGGCCAAAGGTCCAGCCAATTGTTTATTTTGGGGGATCATAACACTTGGTTACATCCATGAACTAGGTACTGGCCAAATGACACTTATATGAGCATAACAAGTACCCAAACCCATTCTCGCCTGTAGAATGTGTTTCTAAGAAAACAAACGACTTTCCTAACCCCCCCCCTAGCTCCCCAAACTTTCATTCATCGGTGACTTTGCTGCTCAATGTTTTCCCTGCTGGATAACAGAGACCTGAATGTCAGACTCTGATCTGACTTCATCCTTAGCCTACCATCTGGGTGTCACATAGGCAGTGCCCAGTATCAGTAGGAAAGTATGGGGTCATGACTTTTTGGTTCGTAAACTATCGATCTAGAGGCTTGGAATAGCATGATGGTTAGGGTGCTCGACTCACGATCTGTGGGTTGCGAGTTCGAATCTCCAGCACCAAACATGCTCGCCCTTTCAATCATGAGGACGTTGTAATGTGATGGTTAATCTCACTATTCGTTGGTAAAAGAGAAGTCCATGAGTTGGTGGTGGATAGTGTTGACTAGCTGCCCTCCTTCTAGTCTATCACTTCCAAAGTAGGGATATCTATTGCAGATAGCCCTATTGTAGCTTTGCGCAAAATTCAAAACAAACCAAACTAAACTATTGATCTATCTCAGGTTAAGCGCACTATTCTCACCTTTGGCTGTTAGCCCTTGACAATGCTTTCATTATCTTCCTTTAGGGAATTTATGGTGGATATTACAAGGTTTCACCACACAGGTGGTACCTCCTGTTTAATTACACTCCCCAGTTCAATCAAAGTGCACTTCAAAAGGGTTGCTATCATCAAGAAGTTAGCCACAAATCATCAGGCATGCAACACAAACCCAATAAAACTGTAGCCTTCTTGTTTCATCATAACTCATGGCTATTTTCTCACCACAGCTATCTTACTTGGATCCATTGAGGCTCTATTTCTTCTGACAACGTGACTGGAAAACTATACTTTTGTTTTCATGAGTTAACACACTCCAGGCTTTATTTTCAAGCCTGACTTTCTGTGTGCTGGAATACCAGTCTCAGATTCTTAGACACTAACTTGGAAGTGTGGCCAAACACCAAATTATCAACAATGTAGACCAGGAATCTTTTCTATTGCAGTCCAGTGACTTCAAGCTCTAGTGTTACACAGACTGAATTACATGATGTCAAACTCATATAGACCATCTCTCGGGCTTAAAGCTGTCTTTGTCCTGCTTGATCATCTAGTTCATCTTACCAGTGTATGGATGACAAATCCAAGGTATTAAACCAAAATGATCCTTCTAATGCATTCAGACATTCACCTCTCTATTGAAGCTGGAAGACATTAATGTGAGTTAATGCCTTTATCCATCAGAAGTCTACATTGAATCTTGACATACCTTTCATATTCCTGAAAATTACTACTAGAGATGACCAAGCATTTTCTGAAGGTTGTACAGTTCCCTTCTGCAGCATCCACTGAATTTTAGTGCTTGTGACCTCCTTAGTGCTCCAAGGAAGTTGGCACAGTGGTTGTTTTATCAGGCATGCACTGTCTGTGTCTATATGGTGTTGAGTCATTTTTTTACCCAGTTGGCCACCTTGTCCAAATACATTGGCATATTCACCCGACAAGTCACGGAATTACTTTTCCTGCATCAGGTCTAGATTGTTAGCACAATTATCAATGAATGCCCTCAGGTGTGTTGGTAACCCAATACTTGCCTTCTGTACAGGTGCAACAGATCAACACCAACAAGATCACTAGCTTTTCTTACTGTGCCTATTACTGTCTCAGTGTCCAAATAGGTAGCTGATCATCCATAGTTAGAAACAAGATCAGGACTTCATCCCTTGGTGGGCATATCACTATCCAAGCTAGAGCTACCTGCTTTTTGGACGAAAAATAATTATTTAATGCATGGCTTTTATAGCCACACTAGCTGGAGTATCCATCCATTGGATGGGTGAAATAAAAACTCGTTTGTAAAAAAGGATAGGAAATTGTGCGTCTATTTTTTTAACATTATAAACATTAAAAGTGCAATAAAAATACATAAAAGTATTAATACTGAAACGAAAGACCCACTGTTTTCAATAATTCTATAAATATGAAATTAGATTGGAGAGTTCCACCCCCCATCACATATCATCCTCTATCACTGTGTCAAGTTGTACGGAGTTGGTAGTTTTTCCAAAATTAAATATGAAATTAGATGGGGGTGCAAATCCCCCTCTTGACATTCCTCATTTCATCCTGTATCACTGTGTCAAGTTTGGTGATAACTGATTAAGAAATGTGGAAACGTATAAAGAACAGATATCCACACACACACAGAAACATACACACACATATTGACGTTTATTTATATAGATTACACAGCACTGACACATTAGAACTTTTTAGATTAAACATTTGTGCACATGAAGGTACTGTTGTTTCCTCTGCAACATACACTCATGTGGTTCACTATTCCTGGGTTCAGTCTGGGTGGCAATGGATGACTCTTTTGCTGAGCATCAACTGACCCATTTCACAGGCAAAGCTGATCAATAAACTACATATTATGTTCATCTGAAGGATATCTATGACAGTCCCAAGATCAGAATTGATCACTTTTATCCTGGGGATAACACATCCTGGCCTAAGCTGGTGCTTTATATTTCCTCTAACATCTAGTATATCATTGTTTGCCAAAAAAAGCTATATTCACTGCCCATAGTGGTGGCTTAACTTGGAGGGTTTAAAAGATTGAAAGGTCTACCAGGTTTCTTGCTACTCCATTTTCTACCAAGAACTCAACCTTTTGTTCTTGCACCCTTATTAGCACATACCAAAGCCCACCAAGTCCTGATAAAGCTTGTTGGGCTACTAAACTCCTTGGTGTGAGCTTATTGTCACTGTGCTCTCTCAAATCTGTAGCCAAGCCTGGTTTGGGCTCTGTTGGCTTCCAGAACATTTGCTACAGTATCTACTGCTCATTTGCTGGTCATCCTGAATCTATTGATCTAAAGGTTGGCATCAATACCCTTGTCTACTTTGATGCTTGGCAAAGTACTAGCATTGTGTGTGTGTTGCTGGGCATACATTGAGCTATTGGTTGGAATAGTCATTCTGCCATACTTGCACTGCATTAAAGTACAGGCAGTTCCTCTGCCAGTGATCCAAAAGTCCACAACCAAAGCCAATGCTTTGCTCATCCATTCTTGGATGATATCCAGATGGTTTCATTGGCAAATGTCTCTTAGGTGTACCTTGTGGCAACATGTACCCCAAGAGGGCCTAGATGGTCCTGCCCACTCACTGGAGGCCAGTGTTACTCACACTCTCATCTTGAACTGGTTGACATTCCATGATTGGCTTAGCTCTTTGCAGTGGAGGTACCTACATTGCACTCTTTGTTGATGGATTTATCACTGCAGACTTTCTCCTTTCTGGTGGCCAAAAGGAAGTTTCTACTTCAAGGTATATTGAGACAGACATGGCGTCTGTGAGAGTGTGGATGTTCATCACTGCCAGGCACTGTCTCATAAGTTCATTAGAGATCCCTGCAATTAACTTATCTATCAGGATTTCTCTCAGTTTGCAGAGGCCATTGCTGGATATGCTTTCCCATGCAACTGGTTCAGATCGCCCACCTAAGCAGCCAGTACTCTTCTGAGCTTTGAAATCAGCCCAACATATCTCCCAATTCTTCACTGGTTTGAATCAACAGCACAACTCATACACAACAATTCTCCAGTAATTCAGTTGATTTTCATTCATGTGTTTAACAGTACCAGGCATTGTATGGCCTGTTACACAGTCCATCCATTCCAGAACCTCTGCAGCATTGGTGAAAGTCCTATGTCCTAGGGAACTCTTCCTAGACTTGACATCTCTCTCTCTCTCCACGAACAAACTCTCCTTTTAGAGCCATGAGTACTTCCACATCCAGAAAAATCCATTCTGTTTGTGAACATCTTTCTTTAAACTCAATATACACGAGGGAGTACAAAATAAATCCTGGTGTCATGACATCTAATTTTCTTCTTTCTACCTCACTTATGGTATTCTTTGGTAAGCCAAATTTCCCAACAAGTGTTAAATAAACAGACCTGCAAATGACAACAGATTTTACAAGGAATTAATGGTTTTTTGTGTGTTTAATAAAAAGTTAACAAAATCTTTATTGTATAAATAACACAGAAAATACAATATTCACACTTATCCAGACATTGGGATAGTCCCTTCTACTATAGAACGTTTAGATCTACAGTCTTCCTTCCCTCTAGATTGATTTTTGAGGAACCAAAAACATCAATATCCTAAAAGCAGATCCCCCTCGTCGATTCTTTAGTGGAAAACTAAACTAAGAAAACACTCTTGAAGGTAACATGTAAATTCTTTCTTTGTCCAGTGAGAGACTTAAACTTGTGACCTTTTCTCCCTGACAGCCAACGCCTAAGAATTAGAATGAAGCTAGCGTACTAATGAATTAACAGTTGTTATTATATTTAATAAAGACGACAAAACAACAATGGGAAAGTTCTATATTTTACAACATTGCATTTTTACAGTCATTTTCAGGAGCTTGGCGCTACAGTTATTGTCAAGAACCTAAAATTATGAAAGATCAAGATGGAAAAGCTATTCATAATTTTGAGATCAGGCCTTCAAAGAAGCAAAATCAGTTCTATCTTACAAACATTTTAAACCCTAAATGCTGAAAAAGTTAAACTATGTACAATAAAATATTTATAAATACAAACACTGATTAAATATTGTTTTAACCTGACCTTAGCATTACTTAGAGAAAAAGAGTTTCAAGAGTTTGAGGGAAAAAAAAGGCGATCAGTACATGAAAAACAGAGTATTCCATATGTTAATTATAACAATCTGAAAAGGTAGTTTCAACGCACACTTGGTTAATTAGTTTACATCATACAGTCTCTAGTTTCATTTTTGATAGAATAATTTCACCCAACAATACAGAAAAAAATAATAAACAGAGTATTCCATACGTTAATTATAACAATCTGAAAAGGTAGTTTCAACGCACACTTGGTTAATTAGTTTACATCATACAGTCTCTAGTTTCATTTTTGATAGAATAATTTCACCCAACAATACAAAAAAAAATAATTTTATATTTACTAATCAAATTTCATTCCACAGATAATTGACGTTAACATTAAACACTAACATTATTAAAGTAATTTCGTTATGTTTTATGTCGAGTTTTCAGTGATTCTGAGAATGTTAAAGTCTTTTTGGTAGTGGTCGCCCTCTAACCGAGGCTACCTGGTAGTTCAAATGAAAATATTTTAATTTTTCAAAATGGTAAGATAATTTTAACATATTATTTTGATTTAAATTTGTTGTACTAAAACTTTAGAAACAAATTTGAAATAGAGTTAATCAATGGGATTTAGTAGAACATCGATGAAACTGGATTTTAGTTCGGTAGTTCGAAAATGCTCTAAGAACACGTTGAAATATTGCTAATTGCCTAGGCCTATTCTCGAGCAAACAGGTTTGCCGATTGCAGAGCAGTGTGTTAGTTACCTTTTTAATCCCGTTTGTTTAAAATCTTAATAACATAATTAATACTTTTTAGGAATGTATAAAGATATATATAATTTCATTGTAGGAATGCATTTTATTTTTATAATCTAGGCCAATGACACTATAATATAAATTCAACTTGAGACGTTAAGTGTAAGAACTTAGTTTTATTTTTAACTTGTCTAAATATAAATCATAATTTCTTTACGAAAAATCAATTAATATAAAATATATTTTTATCGTGGAATTATTTTTATTTAATGTGAAATAAACTAAAGCTTTATACTCTAGTCTTAAGTCGACATGAACACGTAAAAATATTATAACTTACATGTTACAGTTACAAGGTATGTCAGATTGGCATATTTGCATAAGTCTGTGGCAATGTGAGCCCCATATTTCAAAAATACTTTTCAAAATATATGAGTAAAAGATCTTTATAATTATAATAACTTTTAGTTTTACTAATACTAATAGTATAAGTATGCAAATTGTAGGTGTAGCTTCTGTATTTTGCATAAATAGTCGGTACTAAAAAACAGTAATATTCGGTATAATGGGTTGATTCTTCATAACAGGATCTTGTTCTGCATACCATGTATTTTACATAAAGCATGGAAAAGTGCATGTGCATTGAAAATACAATGGGAAGCAACAGTGTTCGTGTATTTCCATGCAGTCTGCAGAATTGGGTGTTAATGTTATGCAGGTTCGACCTCTTCTGCAACCAGTTATGTAGAATTGATCTGTTATGCAAATTTAGTTATATGTTAACTTGTGGAGAATTTAATTGACTAGTCTTGCAGCATCAAGATATTTTTTAGTATAGACCAGTTATGCAAAACTTGAAGGAGTTAGGAAATTTATAGAAAATACTACACTCTGGTATAAATCACTAATGTTTAGGTGTCACATTGTAAAAAAATTTAAATTAGATATTCCAGTATTAATGGTTGGACTAAGGCATTATCACAGGTTGTTTAATAACCATTCTACTGTAATAAGTCCATATTTCATATTTGGTATATCCAAGGGATGCCAACCAGTGCACTAGCTCTTTTATTGGTTTTGGGGCAATTTGACTAGTCTCTTGAATGTATGGTTGCCAAAACTTGGACATGTGCAGTTACCAATTATGATGAAGAGCTAATTTACCCTGAAAGTTACTCTGCTAGGGACATTTGTTAAGAGTGGGAGGGTTATTTAACCCTGTGCCAGGATTTTACTCACCTTAAGCCTGGCAGCCCTGGGCCAGTAGGGTTTCTGGTGGCTGACATTTGATTTGCTCTTTGAGAGTGTGAAGGAATAGCACAAAAAGTAAATACTTGAATGTAAAGCCCTAGACCTGGCAACAAAAAGAAAAGAAACTTTGTGAGAATGGCTACACTTAAGTATGAGCATGTGTAAAGGATGGGTGAGGACTGTTTGATGTAATGGGTAAAGTCAGGCAGAGAAGAGGGATGCTGAGGAAGAGGTGAAAGGATTATATTGAAGAGGACAATAGTCAAGTAGACCTTGGTGTGGTGAACGACAGTTTTAAATGGAAAAGGATCATGAGATGCCCTGACCTCATATATGATTTGGTATATCCAACTCTGATAATGACAATCAGTTAGAAGCAGGTGTGTGTAATGATGTTATACCTTCAGATATTGATATCCTTGTAAATTCAGTGAGAAAATTGTGAGGATAGATGGTTTGGAATAGTCAGATGCCAAGTTCATGGTTTAGTACAACTATCTATCCAACAACAAACACATGAAATGGGAATATCGAACAATCTTTTGTAAACTGTTACTTGATTTGACAAAATGTGGTAATTAGCAATAAAGTACAAGTCCGATAAAACTGCTCAAGTTTCAGCTGTTAATCCATCATCATTCCTTTTCGAAGCAAATTGCTGTACAGTAGTGATCTTTTGAATAAGAGAATGGTAAAAATAATGAAGGGATGATAGGAAAATGTTATTGGTGAGATAAAGGACTGGGCAACAAATTCAGATGGAGCTGGCTGGAGAGGAATGACAATGTGAAGGTGAATTTGTCACTTGCATGCTTGGAAAGGATTACATTAGTTACTCATCTTGTGTAGCAAAGGACCTGAAAAATTACATGCATGTTGATAAACATATCCACACAATGCACAAAAATGACAGATTACTTAATTGAAATATTTTGAGGAAGAAGGATTAGGTTGGCAAAGATAGATCCTTGGATTTGCAGAACAGCAAAAATATCGGAATCTGCTGGGTCTACTAGTGCTACTTGTGACATTCTGCTTATGTTTATCTTACAGAACATATAGAAAGTCAGAAATGGATAAATATATCTTCATTTTTGTGCAGACCTTTAGTTTAAAACAATTTAAGACAAATATCATAATCGCAGGTGGGATTTGGGACCAAAATGTTGGGAGGAGGGAGAAAAAAAGTGCCTTAATTATTGTGAATGTTGTATTGTAAACTATATCTCTCAGAAAAATGTGGTTGCAGTTCCACATAATGATTGTAATACTACAGCAAGTTAACTTTTGAGAGAGAAAATTAGCTTAACTGATATCTTTTGTGATCTAGGCACATTGAAATAATTACAGGTTAAAATAATTAAGTTTTAATTCATAAGTATTGTGTTATATTCAGCCTAATAGCTGCAATTTCTCAGTTCAAAATTGCCATGAAAATGATTGAGAAGCATAGACGATTGTTCAGAATCCACCTCTATCTAAAGAATACCTGGCTCACTTACTGATTCTGAAAATTTTTAATGTTTTTCTTATGGATGAAAAAGAAATACACTTTACCACTTGAGTCATAATAAAATGGTAGATGGGCCTATCTTTGGTTAGAGCTGGGCAAATTAATCTATATAATTCATTACCTGTGATCAACAATTATATGGTTTAGTGTCTCGTAAACTAATTGGTTAATCAAAATTACAATTTATCTTGATTGTCAAGATTATTTAATGTTTTCGATTATTCTATCTTAGTAATTCAAATATTGCCATTATGTTTTGGTGTAATTCTAGGAATGGGGCCAGAATAGGGGTTTGTAGTTAGAGAAATAATATCTACAGTATTTCCAGCCATGTTTGCTTACTTTTTTTTACAATCCCTATTTGCAGGTTTTTAAATTCCCAATTTTTTATTTAACTTGTATTCAATATTTTTGTAGGTACAACCTAAAATCCCGTTTGCTCTGCCACTAGCAACAGCACATTGCTTGGAAGGCTTAAATAAATGATCAACCAGAACACTAAGATCCTTTTCTTCCATAAAACTTAAATGTTATTTCCATCAAAATTACAGGCCCATATGCAGAATGTTTGAGGGGGGGGTTCTAATTTACAAGATCAAAAGCCAACACGTATTGTGCAAAGCATGCTAATGCTTCATCAGAAGAATATTGACTGCATAGAAAGTGTTAAATACCATAAGAAATTCTGCTATTACCATATAAGGATCTTTTTGACTTCACAGAAATAAGGGGTTTGGCCAAACAACCTCCCCCATGTATACGCATGTGAATTATAATTAAAAGCCATCTGCCATTTATTTGCCAAATAATCCAAATCCTTTAGTAAAGCACTAGCATCTCCCTCACAGCCAGCAAATTTAAGTAATCTATTGACCACTCCTTCATCTATACTGTTTATGTAAACCAAAACGAGCAAAGGTCTTAAGACTGACCCCTTGAGACAACCCACTAGTGACATTAATCCAGTTTGACTGAACTTCATTTATAATAACCTTCTGGTTTCTTCCAAATAGCCAATTTTTTAACCATTGTGCCAACCTATTCCCCCATACCTACAGCTAATTTTTTTAACAAGCCTTTTATGTGGCGCCTCGCTAAGTGTTTTTTGAAATCCATACCGTTATCTTGTAAGCAGTAACCTCTTCAAACAATGTCAAAGGATTAGTAAGACTAGATTTTCTCCTTGTAAAACTGTGCTGACTGTTCAACAGAATCTAAACTTTGTTGAATGACTTTTTAAAGCATCTTTTATCAGACTTTCAAAAACCTTTCCAACCACTGATGTACAACTAATAGGCCTATAATTACTGAGACAATTTTTATCCCCTCCCTCACTTGAAACTAGGAGTAACATTGGCCATCTTTCAATCCACTGACACCTGCTTACTATTCAAGGACTTGGAAAAAAATAATAGCAAGTGTCTCACATATCCAATCCATAACCTCTTTCAAATCCCTTGGACAAATATCTGACTCAGGTGCTCTGCCATTCTTTGAACTTCCCAATTTGTTCTTAACAAGCTCAGAATTAATGTGACCATCTTGTTCAACTTGTTTCCATCTAGCAGCTGATCAGGATGTGGAATATTGCTTAAATCTTCAATAGTAAAAACTGAAGAAGTTGGTAGAATTTAATCATCTCTCAAAAACCCTACTCCCATCCTAACATTTTGCATACCCTTTATGTATTTAAAGAAATCATTACTGTTAATTGTTACAATTTCAGCTAATCTAATAATGGTTGGAGATGGCTTGAATGGGTAATGAATAAAAACTTTAATACAAGTTTAACATAACAGCAAATGTACATGGTCATCATCAGGTACTCAGCTAATCTATTTTCATATACTTTTTTTTGATAATCCTAATCTTCCATCATTTCAATCAGTTTAAACTTCTTATATTTATAATAATTTTCTTCAATTTCCTTGATACCTTTTGTTTTTTATTTGCAGCTACCATTTTTTGTCTATAAGGAACACACCTATCTTGAATGTTTAATGATTTATTTTAAACAATTTTCCACGTTTGATCAGTACCTCCAACTAATTCAGTTGCCCAATTCACAGTAGATAATTCTTTTTTCATTCCTCAAAATTTGCTTCTTTGAGATTTGGAATGAAAATCTCCTTTTTTTTCTTTTTTTTATCTCCATATGCAGTAGAGGACTTGACTCATTCAGTGTGTCATTGGCTCAAATCCCTATCACCAAACATGCTTGCCCTTTTAGCTGTGGGGCATTATAATATGATGTTCAGTCCCTCTATTCCTTGATAAAAGAGTAGCCCAAGAGTTCATGGTGGGTGGTGTGTTGACTAGTGTTTCCTTTAGTCTATCATTGCAAAATTATGGATGGCTAGTGTAGGAAGCCCTCGTGTAGATTTGTGCAAATTTCTAAACAAACCATATGCAGTAAAATATCAAATCTGATTGAGCAATGATCACTTGCACCCAGATGTTCCCAAATCTACACCGTCAACCATTTCTTTATTTATTAACAAATCTTAAATAGCACTGTTTCTGATAGGTTCCCTAGCCAATGTGTCCTAGATCCTCCACTGAACAAGATAGGGGTTAAGGGCTCCTAAACTTAATCTGGCTTGTGGAAAAGTTATGACTTCCATGAGGCCTGGCACCACTTCTATGAATGTAATAAAAGTAGATCTTCAGATTAAGATTGGAAGAGTACAAAAGTTATTATTGTGCAGACATCCTGTTGTATAATTCCTTTAACTCATTTTAGTTCTTTAGTTACTAATTGTACAGCTACACTGTTGTATTGGAGACTTATTATTGTGCAGACATCCTGTTGTATAATTCCTATAACTCATTTTAGTTCTTTAGTTATTAATCGTACAGCTACACTGTTGTATTGGAGACTTATTATTGTGCAGACATCCTGTTGTATAATTCCTATAACTCATTTTAGTTCTTTAGTTACTAATCGTACAGCTACACTGTTGTATTGGAGACTTATTATTGCGCAGACATCCTGTTGTATAATTCCTATAACTCATTTTTAGTTCTTTAGTTACTAATTGTACAGCTACACTGTTGTATTGGAGACTTATTATTGTGCAGACATCCTTTTGTATAATTCCTATAACTCATTTTAGTTCTTTAGTTATTAATCGTACAGCTACACTGTTGTATTGGAGACTTATTATTGTGCAGACATCCTGTTGTATAATTCCTATAACTCATTTTAGTTCTTTAGTTATTAATCGTACAGCTACACTGTTGTATTGTAGACTTGAGAGTTTGTTCTGCAAATGTTGTAATGGCTAGGTACCCAACCATATATCAAAATGGAATCATTCCAGATATGTTTGTCTATCCTTTTGATACAATATAAATTATGAGAACTCAAAGGGCCTTTTACCTCATAAGGACATTCTAACTCGCAGTATAAGCAAACGAAAAAATTCATCATCGTGTGTAGCTCTGAACCCTAAATTTTCATCAGTCCTTTTTTGTAAACTCTAAAGTTGTAGCCTCTATCAAGACTACCATGCTTGCTTGCAGTTTGTTCCTCAATTTGAAGAAATAACCTGCTTTAACTGAAGATGAGTTTGATCTTTCCAAATCCGAAGCTTATGTCTCTTGTCTTATTGTTTTCAGAATTCAACATCAAAAGATCTGATGCATAGATTTTATCAATATTATTGATAATTTTGAATGCTTCAATTATTTCATCCTTGGCCTTCTTCTTACTTTCTTTTTTTTTAAAGAGAAATTAATAAATCTCATCTTGTTCTCACCTGACAAGTTGACAACTCATCTATCCCCATTTTCATTCTAGTAATCCTCCAACAAGTCTGTGTCCTTCCTGAGATAAAGGGACCAAAACTGCACACAGTTCTGCATATAAGGCCTAACTAGTAACTCATACAATGAAACCATGACCTCTTTAGATTTATAATCATTATTTCTGTATATACAACCCAATCTTTTAGATTTAGTCAAGATCCTTTTTCTTATCTAAGTAGCTAATAAGATTCTAGGACTGTAATGAAGGGTAGATTTTTGACCTTTGAAGATTTTGAACACATTATCAAATGAAAGTTTCAACTTTTGATACTATTAATTTGCATAATGTACTGACTGCATCACCATAACTACTAGTTTATATCTGATTAAAAATCCTTTTATTTTACAGTTAATCTTACTATAATGGATGTAGCATGTATGTCAGTATCTATGTATGTAACCAAAACTCCTGCACCATCTATTGAATGGCAACACAAACAAAATTCACACTTTGGGTATTCAAGATTCAGACAATTAGAAAGTAACTGTGGTATGTGTAACAACCATTTATTTATGATAAACACGATTAAATAAAACTACTCTCCTCACAAGAACACGACTTTCAGTATAGTCTATATCAGTACATCAAATCATTTTGATGCAGTGAGTTGCATATGACTAAAGAGTACAATCTGAACACTTTTCCTTTGTATTACTTCTCAGAAGAAATAAAAAAATATTTTCACTTTTTTCTAAATTCTTTCAATGATGTATGAATACTACGATTAGTAATTACTAGCACAAACAGCCACCCGAAGTGCGGCATTAAATTTTAAATAATAAAAAAAATGCATATTATTCACATACAAATTTAATGCTACATGCAATACTCGTATAGCTACATGTAGTAAGCTTGTGTTGCAAGTGCACCTGTTGTTGTCATTTAAAAGAAATGCAGATGACTTGAGCAAAGTGTATGTCATAAAGGAATAGATTTTATAAAAATGTTCTTCTGTAAACGTGGAAATTATATTTGTAGTTTTTAACTGTAAACTTAGTGACCAATAGGACATGATCATGATAACTATTATAATCATGTTTTCAGTATTTTTAAAGATTGTAACTTAAAAAATACATAGCAATTGTGGATGTCATAGCAACAATATTAAGCAAAATATAAAGAGTAATAATGGCTGGAGACGGCTTGAATGGGTAAAGTTTTTCTTCATTACCCATTCAAGCCGTCTCCAGCCATTATTAGTCTCAAAGTGGGTTCCTCGTCATCGAATATGAAAATATAAAGAGATTTGTAGGAAATTTTATCTTTGATTAGGTTTTATTATGTCTGAAAATAGCATAAAACAATCATTCATTATTAATAATCTTTCTTTATCATTACAATTTAGGGGTTTGTTAAAGTTGTCAAGAGTAAAGCATATTTCAAGCGATTTCAAGTCAAGTTTAAAAGGAGGAGAGGTAAGTTCAGTGTAAACTTTTGATAACATTAAGAAAAGTGATTTTTTTTTTTTTACCCACAAATAAAAATTGAATGATTTTGCCATTGACTTCTTGGTAAGTAACATATGGCAAATAAATAACTACTTCATCTTTTAAAAAAAAACATTTTATTGATATATTACAATCTATTTAAAGTGTTAGTTCTTCATTTTATTTTATTTATACTTGTATTACAAAACTTAGTACACATTTGAATATGTGTTTTATGAGATCCCAAAATCGTTTAAAAAAATTACTTACCTTAGGAATTTTTTTTAGAATTTTTAACAAAAAGTAGGTTTTTATTTGTTTTATGTGACCAGAGGGAAGAACAGATTATCAAGCTCGAAAACGATTAGTTGTTCAAGACAAGAATAAGTACAACACCCCCAAGTATCGTATGATTGTACGCATTACTAATAGAAATGTTATCTGCCAGGTAAAGTCTTCTGTATTTTTGTATTATCTGATTATTAATATTATTTTTTTTTACTATAAAATAACAGTTTATAAACAAGTTTTGTAATATAAAAAAAAATTTACAAAATTCTGTTTGGGGGTATGTTATATCCATTATTATTTTAGGAAATTGAACTGGTGTATTTAAGTGTTTT
>NW_013666224.1:118716-122868 GCF_000517525.1 Limulus polyphemus
ATGTGTTTTTTGAGTAATGAATCTCTGTACGGGTTCGGTAGATTTGACCGATCTTGTAACCACCATAAAAAATTAGGAAATATAAATTGTGCTTTTTTTGTTCTAGAATGACAACAAATTATAACACAAAAATATAAATGTTTAAACTAAATAGCTTAAATCTCATAATATTATACATATATTTATTATTTTTATTATATTGACCTTTCAGCGTGTCTGGCTAACAATACAGAAGTTACAATGATGTGGCACACATGCTCTTATGTTACTGTATCCAATAACATAAAACTGACCTTTGGTCTTTACAAAGTGACCTGTCTTGGCTGTGTTTTAGTAGACTAATATTTTGTAAAATACAGTCACATTCCCATTATTATATATGTATATAGATTATTGCTATTTAGAAATAAGTTCTTAAACTTATTTTTCTTAAAACAGAACAGTAAATAAAGAAGTAAAGCAAACAATTATCTCATCTAGTTACGACCTTTGTACTCAGCTTGATATAGGTTGCTAAGTCTTAACATTTTGTACGTGGAGGATATGAAATGAAATAATTTTCCAATTTAGTGAAGATTCAGGTAAAGATCAAAACAAGGTGATAAAACCTTAGCTGGGTTATATGTTGCTAGTAGAGAAGATATTTGTTAATATTTTCTGCCACAGTTAAAAGTCCTGATTTATTTTTAAGTTTGCTTTATCATATTATACTTCATTTGAATTATGATGTTGGAGTATAAGTTGTTTGTTTGTTGTTGTTTTTTAACAAGATGGGATAGGCTTTTTTCTGACAAGGCTAAGGTTGTTAATGTGTGTTTACGTTAGGATTTGTTAACCTAAATAGCTTCTAGAATGGACAAAGTAAATATAAAAAAAAAGACATTCAAGTTAATATGAAGCGAGTTAAAAACTTGTTATATGTTTTACAAGAATGTGGGAAGACAAAATTCATAAATTGAGATTTATATTAACATTTTCAATGTTTTGAATTCATACAAATATAAGAAACATTTTATTTTTGGAAGCAATATAACCTGCAGAAAGTTCATCTCATATTTCAAACTATTCTATTGAGAACTTTATTTTTAAAGTGCAATAATACAAACTGTAGAACGGGTGTACCAAATACCCATTTTTTTAGAGTTAATAAATCAACTGTATCTTTAAGATATGATTGTTTATATTTGGTTATTTAATATAATTTGCAACATTCAACAAACATTTGCTTGTTTACATTGAAGAATTTTAAAGAAACATGAACTTGCTACACCACAGTATTTCAGTTTATAGCTATTCATAAAGTTTTTAGATATTGAACAAGAGTGATAATTTAGTGATTTTCCACCTTCTGTGTTTAGGACTGCGATAATCCAAACTATCACATATTTTCAGTGGATGTGCTTTACTGGATCATTATGAAATTCTCCAAATTAAAGAGCACTTAGGATCACATGATATTAACATAAATAATGTTGCATAATATGGCTGTACATATTGCATGGGGGTGATGACAAGAAACTGTTTATCCAAATTCCATGGCATTACTATAAAGGAAACTATTAACACTGTTTTAGAGAAGAAAAACTACCGCCATATATTTTAAGGAATCTCGCTGGTTCTGTAAAGTATGGGTCTGTTCTGAATAATAAGGTTGCAATCCTAAAGCTGATAATGTTGGTTACTCTAGAGTTTCACTTTCTTACTTGTTGTGGTTTGTTGGTGTGTATTGACAAAAAGGTGTGATCAAAGTCACACTAAAAGGAATGAAATGAATATTGGCAGGGAAACTGGTAGCTACACTTAACAGTGTTGATAAGAAATTTACAGCAAATATCTGTTCATTAGTTAGCTAAGCCACATTTTTTTTTTTTTACCCACCATCATGCCCCAAGTTGAACAAAAAATGTTGCCTGGATAACTAATGAATGACTATTTGCTGTAAAATTCATATTATTGCTACCAGTTTGGCCTCATCTTTTTTTTTACACTTGAGGTGTTTTTGATTAGATAGTATATGTGAGAGTTCGAGCAGTAAAATGTCAGAATTAGGATTTTCGCACCTGCTAAATTGATAAATATGTTTGAATTATTTTTGTATAATAGAAAGGTGATAGAGCTACAAACCTAAAAAATGTAAATGTTCATAGACTTAGGTGACAAACGTACAAGTGTATTTTGAGTGCAGAAAGTGATATATTTCTAGCTCATAACCCTGATGCAACAGAAAATGTTAATTATTTCAGAGCCAAGTAATGGCATAATATTTTTTTTTATTTCACCATTCAATTATTTTATTCACTCAAAACATGCATAAAATATAGTAAGAGGACTTTACAAAATGTAAGTCTGCTAAAAATAGTGAAGTTGACATCTTTTAAGAATGTTGTGGTCTTTCTTTTAATGAGGTATTTGGTTTTAGAAGCTCTTGAGTTTTAATGGTGATTTAAGACAGATGAAAAAAAATAAGTTAGTGTATTAGTTTTAAACCAAGTAAATCTGATTTATTATTGTGATTTTCTAGCAAATTCGAGTGGTTCTAATTACCTGTCTTTTGTTCTACAGATAGCGTATGCCAGAATTGAGGGGGATGTGATTGTGTGTGCTGCATACTCTCACGAACTCCCTCGATACGGCATTAAGGTCGGGTTGACCAATTATGCTGCATCGTATTGTACTGGACTTTTGCTAGCTAGGAGAGTAAGTAGCTTCTTTATTTTTGTATAAAGTTCATAATCATGTGATCAAACTGTCATACAGATCATATGAAATTTTGTAATTTTACATGTTGAAACTGTTTAAAAAATTAAAAAATGCTAGATCAAATTATGTTATTTTTTAAAGCCAAAACTAGATGGTGATAAAATTCATTTTATTAAACAGTTACTTAAAAAGCTTGGAATGGATGAGATCTACAAGGGCTGTGAGGAAGTAACAGGAGAAGAATATAGTGTCGAAGATATTGATGGACAACCTGGTGCTTTCCGTGCTTACCTCGATGTTGGTCTAGCTCGTACTTCCACTGGTGCTCGTGTGTTTGGAGCAATGAAAGGAGCCGTTGATGGAGGCATTGACATACCTCACTGGTATTGAATACCTTCACAGAGTTTAAGTTGTATAATAAACCAACTGTTGGGTGTTGATTGTAAATGTTCTATAAATTTTACTCAAATGCAAGTCAGAAAGTAGTAAACCAAATACTGTAAAGATGAACAGTATTTCATTAATCGGTTGTAAATCTTTGTTTTGAATATAACCTTTTGGTTAAAATAATTGGTAGTTTAGAAAAAAATTCATTACACATTTGGTGTTTGAGAGAAATATGTATAGCAACTAAAAAATCCATAAATAAGAGATAAGACACCTTTTTAGGATCACTTGCATGCTTCTTCAACATATTTTTTCTAACTCTTCAGTTATTCGTGTGGTATACTTAGTTTATCTGTTATTTCTGACCATTTTTCTGATTTAGGCTGGTTTCCAAGAATATCATCACTTGTCATTAACTTTTGGCTAAACAAGACAAATATGAACTCTTTCCATACAGTCACTCTTCTCTGTGCATGTACAAGGTTTTACTAAGTTTCATTCAAATTTTAACTAAAATGCTTTATTATCATGGGTATACGAATAAACTTAGTATCAAAATGTATCCAATAATCCAAATTTTGATAATACAAAAGTTTTATGTTCTTCATTTTATAAGGCAATATTTAAAATAATTCTTCAATTTCCCCTAGTATGAGAGTTGCGACATTTGCTCTCTAGGTCTTCCCTATTCTCTAATTTATTTACCTCCCATCCAAGAAATATGGAATTTAATGTAAATTACTTATTATAATACTGTTATTACTCAGGCAAAGCATAATTTTTATAGCTTTCGATCTTATTTGGTTATAGAGTCATAAACTGGAAAATCGGATCCATTTTGCCAAACCAATCTGTCAAATCGTCTCTTTCACAACTTTCCAGTAGTTCTCTGTAACATTTAATACTATATAACCAATAGAAAACCAAAGTTGTTTTCTGTACAGAGAATTGTCTGTTTCGCATCCAGTTCTAACTTTATTCCCATAGGAAACAACCAATGAGCTCAGCTGAATTTTTAATGGACATTGTCTGCTTTCTATGTGTCATTATGCTGTGTTCTTAGGT
>NW_013666224.1:123989-136140 GCF_000517525.1 Limulus polyphemus
TAATTTATTATTATAAAAGAAACTAAAATATAAATGTTAGAATCTTTTTAAGTTAGATAAGGTAAGATTAGGTAAAATATAAAAATTTCCTAAGCAACTCAATAGGGTAATGTGAGCTACAAGTTTATTAAGTGATTTACAACTTGTGTGGTGGGATTATTAGTCAGATACTGCTCAAAGGGCAATAAAATTTAAGTACAAACAGATGTATACTGTTATGAGTTTTAAGCTATTTAGGAAAAACAAATTTAGTTTAATGTTACAAATTGAAATCATTATAGAAAGAAAAAAAGGGTAATTTGGATTTATTTCATATTTTTAATGGTGGTTGCAAGGTTGGTCTAATTGACTGACTTCATATAAAGTTAGAGTAGGGAAAATAGATAAAATATGATGAAGTTTTGCTAGAAAAGATATTTGAAATTTATTCAGGAGGTTTAGAGATTACACAAATGAAATTTGACAATTTTCAAATGAAAAACAGTATGTTTAATCTTAACATGTAAATCGCTTTGCACATGAGGCATTCCACATTTTGATTCCGCATACTCAGAAAATGTTAAGTGGAAATACTTCGTTAAAAATATTTTTTATTTTTTTTAATCTGCAAAAGATGTTAGTGCTTGCTAAAAGCTTGCAAAATTTTGTGAAGATACACAAAACAGAAGGTATACTATGGAAACTATTTGGGGTCATGACCTTAGAGAGTGTTAAAGTTATTTGAAGAGTGCTGAGAAATTAATTGGTAGCAGTGTTGCTACTTGTTTTATGAATGTGTGCTCTATAGTAGGATATCTATTCTAGCATAGAGAAAAAGATACTGAAAATGCTATTCGCAGGGTTGTAGTTGTATTTGTTTTGTAAGCATCAATTACATCTTACTCTTTTTGTTTCTTTTAGCAATAAGCGATTTCCTGGCTATGACAATGAAAGCAAGGAGTTCAATGCGGAAGTGCATCGTAAGCATATTTTTGGTCAACATGTGGCAGAATACATGAAAATGTTGATGGATGAAGACGAAGAAGCATACAAACGACAGTTTTCCCAATACATTAAACTTGGGATAACTCCAGATGATGTAAGTTTTATGATGTAAATGATATGTTAAAGTTATTGAATTATAAAAACTTTCAACTAAAAATACATGTACTGAACTTGGAGGGAGGATCTGAGAAATAAGTAGCCTTTTTAATTAATACCTTGCACTGATGTATTATGTCAACTTAGAAGTGTTGACATTTCAAAATGTGATATTAGCCAGAAGACAAATATGTCAATTTTACACAAATTTCTTTTAAGCCTCTACCACTTCACAGCAGGTATGAATCTTAGGTCACATATTATGAAACATACGTGAATAAATTGTTTTTTATCTTGAATATGCTTGTTATAGAACAGAAATGTGGATTTTAAGAAAAAGAAGTATTTAACAATACATTTATTTTAATATAGTACCAATATATACAGTAAAATATTGTAAAGCAGTTGATTGGCTACAGCAGCCGTAAAAAAACAACAACTAGAATTACTACCCCCTTATATTTGGTACTACATTTTATGACAAGATTGTTAGGATCTCTCTGTTTGTGATCACATATCCAGACACTTACAGCATGGCAATATATATCTGTATTAAAAATTTGCATTTTTCCTAACAAAATAGGTTGAAGAGATATACAAGAAAGCTCAAGCTGCAATTCGAGCTGATCCAGAGCATAAGCCAAAACCTCCCAAGGCCAATATTGTGAAGAAGAGGTATGATGGAATCACATTTGTACTGTACTGCTGCATGCAGGGGCGGACTGGGACACCGGGCAAAATCCCGGTAGGCCGGTGATGCCTGGGCCATTGGGGTGATAACCGTCTCGGTGCTACTGACTAACTTACTGTTCATCTCTCTTTCTATATATATATATATTTATCACCCTGATTTTTGAGTATTTGCCCAGGCCGTTCCACCCCTGACTGCACGTATTGGAAAAAATTATTATACAAATGACATGTTTATTACTTTATAAAAAAGGAACAGAAAGAAAGTTTTTTTTTTTGTTGTTGTTGTTGTTGTGAGATATTCCCAAATTTAAATATTTATACATTCTCTCAAACTTCTTGCATTTGAACTGTTGAAATTAGGTTTCCCCAGGAAGGGGCAGTGCCAGTTCTAATCTCTTTGTACATATTTAAAGAAAAGACTGTGTTGGGTAACTAAGCTTAGTAAATGATTTGAAAAAAAATAAAATTCAAAGTCAAAATGTGAAGTCTTATGTAATTGAAACTTAAGGAAAACAATATTCATGGCAAATAATTCTTTTTTAATTTGGCTTTCCTCTTGTTTCAAGTTAATTTGACTACAAACTTACAAATTAATATATATGTATGTGTGTGTGTGGTATTTTTTCAATAAATTGGAATTCCATTTAACCCAGAACCTTTGATACTTTTGACAGATGGAACAGAGCCAAAATGACATTTTCAGAACATAGAAATAGAGTGGAACAGAAGAAGAAGACTTATCTGAAGAAATTGGACGAAGGGGAAGGTCAATAAGTTTGGTTCAGATCATGTAATGTTTTGAAGACCAGACAATAATAAAAGCTTTGTTAAAGAAAATTGTCTATTAAATAACCCCCATCACCACCACCTGAAAGGATGGTGTTGCTGGACCAATAACATCGTAATTATTAAAAGTTGAAAAATGTGTTTTGTAAAGGATAAATACCACGTGGAAGATTGCCCTCTAGTGTTAACTTTGTCTACACTTTGGGATATAAAAAAATGAAATATTTCCAATAAAACTTAAGCATTGCACACTTATAGTCAGAAAATAAAAATGCCACACTCGTATTTTACATCATAATGAGCTAAATTATTTTGGCTATCTACTATTTTAGCTCAAGACTGTTTATATCAACCAGCTAACTATTATGTATTTTGGTTATTTAAATACTATGCATTTTGTTATCGTACCTTTTTTGTACAATTAATTTAATGAATATGGATGCAAGATTCATTTTTATAACAAATCTTCGTACAAAGCTAGACGCATGCGTAGACTGCTTCCATTTCTTTGACCAGGTTTTGATCCATACTGAAATTTAATTTTAAGATCAGTGCGAGTTTTGTTGTCATTTTTTTATATCTCGAGATTCCTTCAATATATATTTCCTGCTGCTACAAGTGCTGATTTCGTTAAACATGGATATAATGCGATTTTTAAATAAATAATTGTTGAATTCAGAATCAGTCACTATCGTTTCTTGTAGGCTTAGTATATATATATCATATATCTAAACACATACAATATATATTTTTGTGGATAATACTAGAAGAGGAACGAATTTTTCAAGTTTTTTTGTAAGTTGTAAAAACCAGAGGAGTCTATATAAAAAAAAAGATAACCTAAAGAAATGGGGTCGGCAGACGGAAGTTTTGAGTCACTTATTAAGCTGTTGGCTCATTATGGCTTGTCTTTCTTGTCTCATTAATTTATTTTCACAGTGTATCTTACAGTCCCTTTCTCGTTGAAGTGTTGAAGCTTTAAGAAGTTAGAGTTGATGAAAGGCTGAAATGTATAATGCTTATATACGTCTTCATATGAGATTTTACCCAGACTAACTGGGGCGTGAGGACGGGGGAGTGTAATGATAATGAGTGTAAGTTGTTGACTTGTTCATAAGGTAGAATTTGAGTGGAACAGAAGGAAAGTGTTTTTGTTGGTTTTAATAAAGCTGAGGAATAATGGGGAAGTGCTCAGTAACCTTACCTAACTAATGATTGAGATATTCCCAAATTTATATATTAATACATTCTCTCAAGCTTGTACCATTTCAACTGTTGAGATTTAGGTTGAAAAAGTTAATTATAAACAAATGTGAGAAACTGTAACCCTGGGGCATGGCCAGGCGATTAGGGCACTCAACTCGCAATCTGAGGGTTGCTGGTTTGAATCCACGTCCCACCAAACGTGCTCGCCGTTTCAGCCATGGGTGGTGTTATACCGTGACAGTCAATCCCACTTTTCATTGGTAAACGAGTTGGCCGTAGGTGGCGATGGCTTTCCATTCTTTCACTGCTAAATTAAGGATGCCCAGCGCAGATAGCTCTCGTGTAAATTCTCAACAAAACAAGCCACTGTAACCAAAACACTTAAAAGGTAGACTTATTCTTCAGGTGCAAACTGGAAATGACAAAGTTAAGTTTGAGAGGAGGTGGAGTAATATCATGGTTACATAAGGTAGATTACCATGATAACTTGGAATTCTTTTGATCAGGTTTCAAAAGAGTTAAGTTAGTTGGTGGTCTTTTATCCTACCTTTTAAATATTTGCTAAGTTGCTTAAAGATAACATTTGATAACGTATATAACAGTCACAATATGGACTGCAATTTATAATAATCCCTAAAATTATGACGGAATCAATTGAGTATTCCTATAACGTCATCAGATACACTGACACACAACAGATACATTTAAGATATCCACAAAACGCAGATTCGAGACTGTTGAACGAAAAATTAACAGGAATAAAAAAAAACATCTTTCCCTATAACATTTGAGACGTAGTTTACTTGTTGGTTTATTAATATCTTCCAACTTCACTGGGGCTGGAGAAGACAGCCTGTCAAATACGTCTGCACCAGTCAAAGATTTGTTCTATATCGGAAAAAGGATTAAAGGCAGAGTTCCGTCAATTGAAAAATAAATAAATTGGTAGAATAAAAACCCCGACTTCTTAATTCCAATACCCAAAACTGTTGGACGAACATTTACCGATATGCAACTGAGGACATTTTGTAGACCAGCATGAATATTAATCAATATAGTTGATCAGAGGTTTTCCTAAGTGAAGTGTGCATCACATCATGGCGGATGTGTTGTTGTCGAAAATGAGATTTACGTGTTAATATGGCGCTGATCCGTTCAAAGTCATTCCCGTACACAGTCTTGAAAATAATCAAACTCGATTTAGATATATTCACTGTTTTGTCTGTAATAGGCCTAAACTTAGACTATAACAATGTAACTTAGTTGTAAAAATTAAACAGTCTAAAGTTAACAGTAACAACGTTGTCATCGTAATCACGGTAAGGTATTACCTGGCTGCATGTAAGCCTCGTACTGTCTTATTGCCAATAATACGGACTAATCCAAAAATAATAGACTAGATCTAATAGTATTTTAGTATAAATATGCATAATAATTCCATTATTTCAGTACTGCCCAGTGGTATTTACTACTGTTGTAACTTTAACTTAGTAATTGGAACACTGCGACTTTAACAAGTTTGTTACGTGCAAAAAGGGTAGTGGGCTGGGGCAATGGAAAACTGCGTGTTGGTGATAACCCAAATTTTTCATAGAGCTGGACTTGTAAATTTTTGGGTATGTCTAGATAACTTTAGGTCTATATTTCACTAGTTTAATATTATATATACTAACAATCTGAGACACCCGTCCTTTTCCTGGGTTATGACCTCACCAAAAGTTTTGTATAAGCTTTAAGAACTCAATACGTATATACTTAAAACTTGGTATGTACTATGCTATGATCAGGATGACTTTGTAGGAAGAAGTAGGGATGCTTTCAACACCCAGCTATAATGTCCTTCCACACTGTTTCACGTTATTAATTAATTGATGGTAATTGGCCGCAGAAGTATCTTACGGGCCGAAGTAGAAACGTCACGGGTCAAGAAGGAAGTGGGTATAACTCAAAAACGGCTCTTCATATCAGCGTTATGGTGGCTATTGGAGTAGAAGCTTCAGCTGAACTTATGTACTACTGTAATAGTGGCGGCCATTTTTTCATTGAATTCCTCTATAGAGAGCGCTAGCACACACTCTGAGATATATACAAGACATTTATGTCCCCTCCCCCCACACTGTGTATATGTATGTTGTGTTATAGAAAATTTAATAATTTTTTTCAATCTAATGACGTGGCGCCATCTATGAATATAGCTGACGTTAACTTACGGCAAGGATAATAATTAGGATGAAGAGGTTATGAGCGTCTCATTAACATGCCCCTTGTTCCAAACAATCCTCCCTGAAAGTTTGTTTGTGATTGGCTCAGTGACGTAAGAGTAGTTAGATAACAGACACACAGATTTTTGTGCTATATATATATGTATATACATATAAATAGATGTTGGTATAAACCGATGGTTTCAAGTATCAGTTATGTAATCTATATAAATATAATGATTTTAGTCCATTCTATATTTGAAATTATTTTTAAAAGTTACAATAACGGATGTAAGCAATAGGCTCCAGATAATGGCCCTGATTGCACTTCACAGTGTAAAAGTTGTTCACCTTCAAGGGCGCAGCCCCCCAGCCTATTTTGATTTCATTCCTTTAAGTCGCATCCTCAATCCTTTTTTGACTGCATCTTTTTTCACACGTAAGGTGTTTTTGATTAGATCATAGTACGCCAGGCATAAAAGCCTATGTGGAACACCTCCCCAAAAACCAAATGGAGGGGTCAAATAGTAACAGAAGTGGAATATGAAGTCTATTAATATTGGATTAGGTTCTACTAGCATCCACAACAATCTGGGTATCAGGATAGGTGGAAGAAATAATAAATTCAAGTACTGACCAAATCTATATTTGTACATCACCTACTGGCCCAGTATAGCACAGTAACCAACAAAAGTTAAGTAAAGGAAGTCAGAAAACGTTAAGTTAGTGAAAGTGAAGTTACGCTGCGTGATTGTTAGTTTTGTGGTATCAGGCGATATTTTTAAGTGAGTTTCACAGCTTGACAGAGGTAAGGGGAATAATTTGTCTTGTGAAAGGGTGTTCTAATGTAATTGAACCCATCTGTGTGGACTTTGACAAAAAGGAAACAATTATTTAAAATTTTGGATGCAACTGTGTTAACTCACGGTGTAACGTAAATGAATTATCACAGAGTAGAGACAAATAATTCGTCTTATCATTTGGAGTCGAAAGAGATTGAATTAGCCTTTGTGGAGTTTTGACAAGAAAAGGGAGTTATTTAGAGTTTTAGATTCAACCGTGATATCCTATAGTATAAAGACTTTTTTGTATATATGTTTGACTTGTTTTGAATATATTATTTTTAAACAAATGGATTGTGTGTTGTCCGTTTATTGTTTGAATTTATCGCCAACAAGTCACAGACACTTACTGTAGAAGAATCCTAGCCCACTCACACATACAAACCCCTGACAACTGCTTGTCAACTTCTTATTCTTAGAATGAAAAGTTCTCTAGAGGCTCGTCAGTGATATAGAGCCTAAGCTTGTTTGATGTGCATTAGTGTTCCAACTGTCTACTGTAACTCATAATTTACTTTATTGAGCTCTTGACAGATGTAGTCCAGTAAGAACCAAGTTGTTTTTGCACTTCAGGTGCATCTCACAACCACACCTACTCACCAGACTTGAATGTTTATTATATTACTGTTTTTTAACATCTCTTTGACATATGTCCAATTTTCTATAATGCCATTCCACAGATTTGGAGAACAACCAATAGATTGTTGCATGATGTTCCATTATTACGTAAAGTAGGTGTTCATCCCAATAATTTCTGCCATGATTAACAAAGTTTACAAGCATACAATTGATAACCTGTTCATCCAAACCACCAGGCTAAGGATAATATGATGAACAGTGTGTTTTCATTACACCAAACATTAACACAACTTTGGAAACAACTAGCTGTTAAAGTCCATGTGGATTTCTTCAGAAGCAAAAACAATATAAAAAAATGTGATATCCATTGTTCAAACAATTCATCTGTGATACAATGCACTAACATTTAGCCAGTGGATATGTTTCAACCCACTTGATGAAGTAATTGCTTATAACCATGAAGTAATTGCTTACTGAGTACATTTTTTCAGTCTTGTATAGGGGACCAACTATATCCAGGGGGATTCTCTCTAACAGGGAATATATCACTCATTATCTGAGTTTTCTCTGGTACAATCTCAATACCATCGCTCAATGTCTTTACGTGAATGCAACCGAAAAACTTTTTTTTGTATATTTACAATAATACGGGACATTTCCTGGTGGCCTCTCGTCCTCGCATTAGGCAAGGCTTGACACATTTCCTGTCTTAGAGCTCTGGAAACCACTATCTACATCACAAGTTAGCTACTAGTCTCTATGGTTCATAACAATGGTACAAAATGACACCCTACACTTGTAACAGACTATACAAATGCCAGATTTTACATACATCAGCACTATGCTTACCAGTTTGTGATGATTATGCACTATGTTGCTACATGACGAGTAACACCTAAGCTAGGTCTGAGTTCTTCAGCTACTCTTCTAAAAGTTCCTGATTGGTTATCCAAATGTAGAATTATTACTTCTTGTATGGTTCATCTTCACTGCCGCTGAAATGAATTTAACTGTTGTAGTGTACAAGACCCGAACAAGACCTCAATTAGAGACTTCAGATGTCCTGGAAGATATGTGTTTGTTCTCTGACATGATACAATGGTTGGGACACTAGCTGTTCAGCTAGTTTCAATCATAACTATCTCTGTTACTTTACTGATGACCATTCGAGCCGGAAGCTGAATAGCCAAATAACCATGGTTACAGATCACTGGTACAACACCGGCACTCAGACAGATAACTGTATGAGCAAGACTTTACAGATAGAAAACTGTGGGCTTCATTTGTTGGTGCTATCATTCCAGCAAACGGAAACAACACTTGAATGCATCCATAGCACACCACATTATACTCTTTATGCATTGGGAGGAATTATTACATGTAACGGTCTTTTGAACATGCACGTGTACATTTCACTGCTCTCGAGGGAGGGCACTGTACAGTATTTGTTTTTGTCAGGTGATTTTAAAAGGACAATTTAGAAATTACTATTATATAGCATATGTTGATAAACCATACATAACAAGCTCACACTGAAGTACATAGAAATTGTGCTTTTACTATTTCTGATAGTGACAAAAAGGGGGACTATCTCAATTTTATTGGGATGTTTGGTAACCAAAGCGCATTCCACTCTTTCATTTATTTGAAAGTGTCTTTCTTTGCTGTTAATTTCATTACTGGGTCATTGTTTACGGAATCTACACAAAAATAACTAAGTACCTGCGTTATAAGTTACATAGGACCTGTAAAATGCCCAATTAAAAGCAGATTTTGGTCTTTATACCTATTAATCAAAGCCATCCGAGGCAAATGTGTTTTTATCAAATAGAAGTTGCGCCCGGTACCGTATCTGCTGCCATGGTGTATATTTATGTAAGCCTGAAGACTGGAGTAATAATTTTATTTAGGTTATTTAAATCTGTTTTTTTCTAAACTTCCGATTGAATACGAAAACTCGCCCAATGCTAGTGATGTTTTTATAGTTTGAATATTATGAACTAACGTTTATTTGAGATATTAACGCTGATGATTGAGTTTAAGGAAATTCCGAAACGTCCGTATTAAAGATTTTTTTTGGTATTATCGTGTTTTTAATATTTATTATAAGAGTATTAGACGTTACGTTTATTTTCGTTTAATCGTTAATGAGAGTTTGTACTGATAGATTAACTACTAAGAGCTATGTTTCGGAAAACGTGTTTACTAATTTTTATAATACGGTATAACTTACAAGTAAAATATAAGTTATCTGTAGTCATAAGATAAGACTATTTGTAAAACGTGGAATCACCTAAAATTTGCCTTGGAAAAGTCAATTTCGTTTTACACGTCTAATTAAATTTAAAGCAAAGACCAGTGAGCGTTACACAAAAACAGCTATTATGACCACACATTTCTAAAACATAGGCCTAAATACACGTCATTTATTGAAATTATTATAGATTTGCAGGCGGCGTTTTGAATGATTTTGTTAATTTGGCCGATTTTCGATAATTTTTAGATGTTTATATTCGGGTGATTCCCCGTTTTACAAATGCCCATAAGGTACTTATGAAAGTCTTTTTGTGGATACAGGAATAGTACAAATAAATCGTTTTCATTTATTACCAATATACAAACTATTCAGTGAATTAATTTCAGTTCCTAATTAAAAACACAGTATTTTGAACAGTTTCATACATTAACAAAGTGTGTCTTTTTGTCAAAGCAAAAACCCACAGATCACCCTTTTAAAGTTGAAGTTGAGGGCTTTGTTACATGACACTTTAAAAGTTTAAATTTAATTTAAACACAAGCAGTTAAGTTCTTAATTAGACCGATAGTATTATCATAATTGAAACATTTGTGAAATAGAAAGTCCCAGAACTAAGTGAAGGTTTAATTTGCTCGAAAACAATGTGGTTAAAAACTGGTCTAAAATATGCTTGTGTTTTTCTTGTAAGGCTTAATAACACTAACAATAAAATTACAATAGGCTTACCAAGCGTGTGTCGGTATATTGGAAATGTTAGGTTTAATGATAAAACTGTAATTTCTAGGACGTATTTATCTTTCGGTTCCAATTTTAAAAGTCAGTACTCAATACCTCGTTTATGGCTTAGAAACAATCTCATTCATTTTAAGCCAGGCAGTAGTACTTACGGTCGTAACTTTGGTGTACAAAAGTTTACACCTGTTTTATTTCCAGCATTACATTTACAGGTAAGTTTAAGTCTAAAATTTAAGTGATTTAGCTCATTAATGTAATTACTAACATTAGCAAAAACGTAAGTTAAGGTAAACCTTATCTACTTCATGTTTGCAAAGATTTTAACTAATATTTTTATTTATTATTACATTTTATATAGTGTTTGGTGTAAAACAAAAGGATTACCAAGTTCATTAAAGAGAAAACATAAGTCTTAAATGTTTAATAATTTATTTTTAAAATATTGTTATATTACTGAATACATTAATAAACAAAATAACGAATTAGCTTGATGCCTAAGAAATTTAATTTAAGTACTAAAAAATAAATTTAAAAGAGAATATTAAATTTTACAGGTAACTAGTAGCTCTAGAGAGAAAAAAAGGAAAAAAAAAGCTGAAAAATGTGAATTTGATACCTAAATATATGCTAATAATAATACAAATAGTGCAAGATCATGTATCCTGTTGAAATTTCATTTGCAGACTCACCATATAACTTTCTAAGCTAAGTATAGGAATCACTACTATATTTTTTTCTTTTTATCAGCAGAGCAAGTCTCATGGTGCATTAAAAGATGTGTAATATTTTTTAGTACATAGTTTACACAAAGAATTTTGTTTCTATCTCTGCAACACAGGTATATATATATATATATATCAAACAAAAAGTTAGCTCAGCAGTTAGGATTGTGAGTTAAGACTTTTGCCATATACCTGTACATGTAAACTTGGTCTGTAGAATGTTAGCATCTCTTGTAAATTTGGTAGGTTTTAAAATTTTTTGCTTAGTTTGTGCTGGTTGTCATAAGTTACTTCATAGTTTTGTTAAATAGTTTAATGGATGAAAAGTTTCATTTAGTTCTACTGAACAAGTGAGATAGTAGGATGAGCACTATTTTGCAAATTTCTCTGAATAAGTTACCCCAAAAAATTCTGTGTTAAATAGTTGATCAAAAATGTTTTTACTTTTAAAACATAATGTTACATTGTAATGATTACTTAATTAACTAGTTTTAAGGATACAAAAAAAAAAAAAATCTGTGACTCTTGAAATTAAATGTGCACAAGAATATATATAAAAATCTGTACAGCCTTATCGAGACATCCACACTTGTGGAATATTGTTTGGAGAAGAAGAAGAGCAAGTGAAAGAAGGAGATGTAGAAACAGCTTCTAGTGAAGATACTGAAAATGATCCCAAGGATCGAAGGAAAGTCATACCTCCAGAAACGAGTAAACGTTACCTGAAGAGTAAAGGTACATTAGCATTAACCCTATAAGAATGAAATTTGTCAGTTTGCCTAGCCTGTGAAACTATACATACTAACCAGAGCCAGATTAAGGTTTAGTGGGGCTCTAGGCCCAGGTAATATTTGGGAATAATAATAATAATAATAACTTATTCTTGCTTCTATTCTGCTAGTTTTACGAACCATAATTTTGTTACCTGGGTGGCCTATGGTTAATCCAATACTAACTATAACTGAATATTCTAGATTATCTTCATGAAATTAGGCAAGCTTTTATTAAACATTACTTGTCTGTTATATATACACACACACACACACACAC
>NW_013666224.1:136688-150023 GCF_000517525.1 Limulus polyphemus
ACTTGTCTGTTATATATACACACACACACACACACACAAAAGTTTTCAATAAATTTATTTTCAGTAAAGATTTATATTTACTGAGTAGGTCTGAGTGAAAGGTGATATTCATGCTAAGAATAAGAATACTTGTATTCATCTTAAGAGTTTTTCTATATTTCATCCGCATTACCTCTAAAACTTTCTAAATCAATTTCAAAAGTTTTTTTGGGTGGTAAAACTTTATATTTTATCTCATATTTTCTCTACCCTAACAATTTACTGGAGAAAAATCACCAATTTATAGTGAAATGAAAAGTTGAAAATAATTAATACTATTTTTTTTTCTCTGCAGTTACCGCAGTATTGATCAGAATTTCAACTATTAACCATTTTCACATTTGTTTTCTTTTAATTTTATTGTTGTATCTTGTACTACTGGAGTAGTAATTGTCACGTAAAAAGCAATAAATCACAGCGGGAGTTCATTAGCTGTTTCCCATAGAGCTAATGTAAATATGTGATCTAGTGTCATATTTTGAAGCTGTGCTGAAGCTAACATACTTTTAAACATTTTATTATAGTTTTGTTAGGATAAGCTGAGAAGTTTAATTTTTACATTTTAGCTACTTTTATATAAAGTATTGAACAATAAATAAATGTAAAAAACAAATATTTCTAGTACTTGCTATGTACTTGAGCTGATTGTGCTTGAATAATAATACTTGACATTCTCCTCTAAGCCTCTTGAGTCACACAAATTTGGGTGTCCAAAAAGAAATTCATGTATCTGTCAAATATGCATTTTAGAACATGGAAAATATTTTGGGCAGTTGAATAGAATGTCTCAAAACTACTATAATTTATCTAGTTTTATAAGTAAGCTATAAATAGGTTTAAAAAGTTCTATTACTATTAGGAGCATCAAATCTAATCAACACAAATTAAACAATTCTTGTTGATTAAAAATAACAACAGGAAAACTGAATGCAGAATTTTAAGATTTACACAGAAGTGAACCTGCTCTTTCTGTTGGTTTTGAAAATGTACATCAGCTATATAAAGTTGATTAGCAAACAATCTTGAAAGTCAGTAAGAGAGAGGGGTAGGACCTTCTCTGGTAGGTTTGACAAATCCATTGGTTTCTCAGCAAATAAAAATGATAGGAGATTCACATTTAGTTTCTTAATTTCAATTATGTCTAGTTTGTGTTTCTAATTGGTTGAAAATTGCAGCATCTTATTTTAGAAGTTGGAAAAATCTGAGTTATAACAAGAGACTTAGACAATTATAGACAATCAAGCGAGTAAATTAAACAGGACATAGGCAATTGAAAAGGGAATGTGAAAAAAAACATTGGCTTAAAATGTAAAACTTACCCAAGGATTTCTTTAAACGTTTTTTACATTAAGGATAAGCAAAATGTCAGGATGGGAGTAAGGGCTTTGGGGGTTTCATAGAAGAAGGCTTATTTTACAATAATTATGAGATAGCTTGGTTGTCAAATTTTACTTTTTCTTTAGTTTTTACTTATGAAGATTTTAAGTAGTATTCCTTAACCTGAACAGTTGCGAGAGGGAAATATGATTGTTAACAAGACAATCACATTAATTCTGAGGTTGTTAAGAAAAATCTGGAATTCTAAAGAATGACAAGGCTCTTGCACCTGGTAATATTTCCCTAAAGGTTTTGAATAAGATTAAAGATTGGATATTTGAGCCACTTGCTAATATTATTATAAGTCCTTGGGTAGTGGGAGTGTGCCAGAAGATTAAAAGTTAGCTAATGTTACTCCTCTTTTTTTAAGGGTGGTGACAAAAATTGTCCAGATAATTAAATGGGCCTGTTAATCTTACATCAATGGTGGAAAAAGTTTTAAATGTCTAATAAAAGATGCTTTGCAAATTCATTTAACAAAGTTTAAAGTTTTGTTTGACAGTCAGATGGTTTCACTAGGAGAAAATCCTGCCTAACTGATCTTTTTGACATTATTTGGAGAGGTTAATGCTTACAGTTGATGAGGATAAAGTGTGGATTTGGTATAGTTGTATTTTAAGAAAAGATTTAATGAAGTGCCACATAAAAAGCTAATTAAAAATGATCTATATGGGTGTGGGGAATAAGTTAGTTTGTTGGGTTGAAAAATGGCTAGTGAAGAAAGCAGAGGGTTGTTATAGATTAATGTCACCAGTAATATTAAAGTTTTTGGATGTTGGTGTCGTGAGGAGGATGCTACTGCTTTACAAAAGGATTTGGTGAGTTAGGCAAATAACTAGCAGATGACTTTTAGTTATATTAAATGCAAGGATTACATGTGGGTTATTATAATTTTGGTGGGAATAACAGTCTTATGGAAGGAATGGATCTTGGTGTTCAAGTTGATCAGCCTTTTAAATCGTCCGAACATTGTGCTATTGTTAGAGGTAAGGCAAATAGGATTTTATGTTGTATCTATGGAAATACAGAATAAAAGTCTAAAGAGGTTATCATTTCACTGTATAGGTCACTTGATAGGTCTCATTTGAAGTACTGTGTTCAATCTTGGGCTCCATTACATTGTTGGAAAGGTGTCAAAGGAGGAGGAGTAGGAATGAAAGGTTATCACCTTAGGGCAGGTTAAGATATTTGAAATTTTCTATTGAAAAAAAAAGAAGAGTTAGAGAGATCTGTTTAAAGTGTTTAAACTTCTTAAGGGAACTTATAGAATTAACGCATCATATTTAATAATGAGAATGGTGGGACAAGGGGACATACATATATTTTGGCAGGGTCAAAGTCAACTTCAGCTTAGATAGTTTTACTTTTTAAAAATGACCAGATCAGATGTTACTATGGGAAATACAGAAAATGGAATTACTGGCTTAATTTTTTTCCACTTAAATTACATCAAAATAATTAGTTAAAAATTAATTTAGAATAATTCTTAACTATTGGTTTAACTTAATAGAAATACAAATATATGTAACATAAGCTTACAGCAGAAGATAATGAAATGTAGTGCAGTTCTTATTTAAAGCTGATGAAGTTTGTTTTAATTACAATTGTTAGTGTATTTATAATTGACAGTGTAAGATTAATTTGAATTTTCTGCTATAAGGAACATATGAAGTAGGATGAGTATAAATTAATATTTTAACAGTAGTAAGTTAGTAGTTATCTTTAATTCTTTGTTCAGGGCAAATTTAAGGCAAAACTCTACATCTTCAGAAGTTCCTTTCCATTTTGTTGAGGGAATATTTTATATCCTTAATGAAAATAGCATACTTTTCCGTAACCCATTCTTCCACAATTACATTTTGCAAAGGCCTAATTTTATCTAATTATTTTAATTTATTTATTCAGCTTGTAGGGAACAAAAATTAAGGACAAAGTAATCAGTTCTCTTTAAGGTTTGAAAATCTTCCTTCAAAAAAATGAAGAATGTAAAAGAAAATCTTTTCAAGCTGTGAGGCTTTAACCTAAAATTCTTCTTCACCTTGGAGCTGAAGATGACTTTTTTATTATATCTGGTACTGTAAAATGCTTGTTAGAATATTTAAATAAGGAAATCGGATATTATAGCTTCAAAGTGATATTTCCTGCAAATGTAAGTTTTTTAAAATGCATTCTTAGGCCTAAAACTTTTAATTAACATGATTAATCTTTAAAGTTGAATTTTTCACATTACTTGCATCTTAATGATAGATTCAGTAGTTTTCACATGTTTGTGCTATATAGCTTAGAACTTTATGTTTTATCTATAACTCTTCTTGTATTTCCCTGTAAAATTACTTCATATCCTATTGCATTTAGTTTCAAATTATTAAAAGTGTGTATTATGACATGGTATTACCAATATCTTGATTTGTTGTTTTTAAAATCCATAGGTTACTGACTCAGCAGTTTTTCTAACATTTCAAACTTGCCATAGGTTTTTAAGACGTGATTCTTTTATTTATGCTTTATTGGTTTTTGTATAGCTTATGCAGAAACTTATGGTTCTGAACCAGTTTGGACTCGCTACAGAAGGAATTTCAAAGGACAGTACCCTCCTCGTAAAACAAGAAAAACATGTATTGTAAGTACACAATTACATTAGCATTGAGTTTAATTACTTGATCTTGTGTACGTGTGAACTTCTGTGTAATATTTTTATTATTAATTTTGGGTATTGTATAAAATCAAACAGCACCCAGCAGTTTACAGGTGAATTTAAGAAATATTTTGAGAAAGGGATCAATAGGTTGATCCCAATTTTATCATCTTGATTTTGTGATAATTGGAATTATCAGATTTTACCATTCCATAAATAGGTATATTCAGCTGTACAACCGGGGGAAATTAACTCAATAGTTACTCGTTACTTAGAACTGAGCATCGGTTACATCGTTTAGTGGCACGTAAGATAATCGATTAATTGAAATTATGATTAGATTGTTTAATGTCATGAAAATAATCAACTAATCAAAGTTAGTGTTTCCTCTTATTACTATCTAAGATTATTCCATTTTTCCAATTTTTATGTGGGAATAATTGATTAGTTGAATGTAATTGATTCATGAGTCCCACAATAATTTTTTTTTCATAAAACAAGATAGGTGGTGATTGCCAGCAGAAACACTGAAAATTTTTATCATATTAAACAAAGGGTAGTGCAAAAATGCATTTAAAAAACATTTAGTTGAATGTAATTAATTATGGAATACCACACTAAGAGTTGTGTTACTTAACAGTGTCACATTTGATCTCATCTCTGTCCTGTATGGGTGTGAATATTTCTTTATTCTATTCTTGCCCTTCGTAGACATTTTTACTTCAATCTGCTTTCTTCTTCAGCAGCCAGTAGAGATTATTCAGGAAACTAGAAGCTGTCCAGGAAACTAAAGCTTGCAAGTTATTTTGTACGAATAAAGATTTGTTTTCTTTTTACATTATTGTAAGTTTCTATTTCCTTTGCTGGCCATGTTTAGAATCATTCTTTGTATGACATTCCCAGAACCTACGTTTTGTAGATCTTGATAATTTTGTGGTAAGTATCAGTGTACCTGAATATCAGAGACGTATCATCATTTCACTTTCAACTCTCAAGCAAATGATCAATATTCTTTTGCTTATGATAACAAAATGTAGAAATTAGATGATTTATTTACTTCTAAATAGTTTTTTTTTTCAGAATTAAGGTTTCTTTTTGTTTTACATATTTTTTTCATTTCTAAGAAATAAGTTTTTGGTATAATCAAAGATCGTTATTTGAAATGTAGTTTGCTGTACTAGAGTGCCTAAAAAGCTTCACTTTAGCCCTTAGTGCTCAGTGAGTAGATACAACTTAATCGTACAGCATTCCATCAAAGTAATTAATTTAATTCACATTGGTATATATATTGTTTTAGAACTTTCAGATAATATTAACAAAAACTGTTGATGCATTTTTTGGTATCCATTATTTTTTCAGTGACAGTAGGTATCATGTTACTTCTTGTAATGTATGTAGTGCAGATTTTTTTATAAGATTGTAGCAATGGTTGATACATCTCTGAGTTTTCTGTAATGTCTGTTTCCATCTCCAAACCTGAAGATTTGAAACAGAAGTTACCCAGTTTGTAGAAATCTATCAACCAATGTTACCAGGCTGTTTCTGCCCATAAAGAAACTTCCACATATATCACAGTATTACACCTTACAAAACTTTTAATATGTCCAGGTGATAAATTTTCATTTAGTGGATTTATAAGCTCTTCTAAATGTTCTATTAAGATAACACTAAATTTCTGGACATATAATTTTGCATTTTGTCATAGATAAGCTAACTTTGCAGAAAGAGCATTGTCTTTTTAATACAGCTGATATACAAATATTTAGGCAGTAATTCATGTTTTATCTTATTTACAACAATTGAAAAATGTATTATTTTATGTGTGCGTTTCATATTTAGCGAAGTGGAAAAATCAGTACAGGGAACCCTTGCCCGATATGTCGAGATGAATATCTTGTGCTTCATCATACGGTAAGTATTTGGTCCATCGAATCTTTATTAAATATAATTATTACTAAGATATCTTAAAACTTTTGCCTGCATACAATTGGTCAATAGTAATAGATTTGTCTGAGACATGCCACTGTAATTAATTAGCATGTGAGTCATAAAAGTGACCTAATAATACTTTCCAAAAAAAGCTTTCATCCATGAAATTGTCTTGAGATTACAAAGAGTGATGAGTGAAAATCATAAACTTCATCGTTTTATCAAATATAAGCATTTGGCCTGTCTTCGTTGTTGTTTCTTGTATTCTCGTATTTTTTTCAACCTTCGTAATACAAATTATCCATGCTTGTAGAATAGCAAGTATAATTACAAAAATATAGTGGTATAAAGAAATACTGAGCAAATTTAAAAGATATTTGTGATTTTATTCCAAACTTGCTCAGTGTTTTAACTTGATGACATTTTTATTCAGAAATGTTTACCCACCTCTACCCAACAAAGAGCTATTACCTCACTCCCATGCCCTGAATATTTTTGCACATGTCACAAGCTTTGAACAGAGCTCCTACCCCTACATGTATTAACATGTACCAGCCATAGATGTAATAATCACTAGACAGTAGTCCGCCACCAATAGGAGGGCAACATGTTTTTAAGGTGCAGTAATCCCTATGAGTAACTGTATTTTAACAGAGGCTCATTGTTTCCATGGCACTGCTTTGTTCAGATGTATTTTTTTTAAGGAATTAATGGCATTTTTGAGTTTATTATTTTAAACTTTCATTAGAATTTGTTATGTAGTTTTTCTATCCTTAATTTACTTGGTTTTGAAAAAGAAAGATACCAAACTTAAAGCATTTCAGTTAAAGTTATCTTTGATTTGATATTTTATTTGAATTGAATTTGTAATTTGGGGACACATGTTCCATTGCATATGATAAGGTTACTTTGACAGTACTATTTCCTGTTGTTTTAACCCAGCAATGGGTTTCTTTAAGTACTCTTCAGTGTCATTAGGCCCATGCACCATTAACATACTGGGCCTATTTGTATTTCTTTAAAAAATGGATTTGTGGATCATCTTGATTACAAAATCATATTTCCTTGTTTCTGGCAACCCCAAGGTTTAGACACACCTCAACAGAAGTTATCAAATACTGTAGACACTCTCACAGTCATTGATGCTACCACTATTATGCACCAGGTGGTTGGTTCCTTTCTGATATCAAATCCAGGATTCCTGGTCTCCTGCTTCTGTTACTTTAGCTGAGCTTGCCTCAACATTCAACGAGTTTCACCATTGTTGGATCATTTCCTACTTTTGTTTTTAATTCCCTCTTCCTGAAAAAGATCAAGTAATCCTTCCTTTACTGTTTTAATTATGCAGGTATGTGTATTTTGTTTTCTTTCTTTTGTTATTTTGCATGAATCTCGGTCTTTCTTGTTGCTTGAACCTCCATCACTCGATTCTCTTCTTTCAGCCTGTGAATCTCATATTTTCTCACTCGCACTATTCTTTTAGAGACTTTACTTCATGAACCTGTATACATTACTGGGGAAACTTGCACATACCTGTTTTCCACTTTGCCTTTGATTTTCTTCTTCCATTGTGTTAAGTTAACTCTTTTTCTGGGATGTACTTCATCAAGTAGCCTTATTTTCTGACACTTGTCTCCCTCAATCTATTGTCAGTGACCTCTGTGTTGCACCCTTTATTTGTGATGACGTTCTTTGGCAGTGTTTCTTACCCTTTGGAATGTAAACTGATACAGTGCGACCTCTGTGTTGCACCTTTATTTGTGATGAAGTTCTTTGGCAGTGTTTCTTACCCTTTGGAATGTAAACTGATACAGCTCGTCAGCAGTCATCTCTTCTCACTTTGATTTCTTGCCTTTTTGGACCAGGGGGGGTCCCATCAGGTTTCTCATCCTTTACAGTTTTGTGGGATTATCTCTTTCTCTTGTTCCTAGTCCTCAAGCTACTATCCAATGCTTTCCCTTTCTGAGGGCTGGCCATCGTAGGTCTTGGTGGCACCCTGTTCCTGGAACTACTCCTTGGCTCCAGTCTGATAGAATCTAAGCTCTTCCACTCTTCTCTTTGTACACCCGTGGACTTTGCTGCACATTATTACCAAGTTATTTCCTGTTCTTCCACTCTCCTTCTCACCTGATTAGAATTCCATGGGAAAATTCCTTGATGCTTGGTTATTTTGAATTAAACATCATTATTTTTTATGCCATTTAAGTGATCCATCACTGAAAATGGTGCAATGAACTCTTTTTTTTTGTATTTGTCTCAAGAAGGATAGTAGCTTGTAACATCATTCCTATGATGATTTAAAACTCAAATCTCTGGGGTTTTAATTTTACTGTTGTCAGAACAATGTTACATTTATAACCAAAGATGTACAGCAAAATGGTTGCTTGTGGCTTTAAGATGTTTCATAGTTTTTTAGTCCTGAAGCATTATGGCTGTCAGACTACAAAATCTGTGTACATACTTATTTTAAAATCCTTCTTTTTTGTGTGTTTTATAGCAAAAAAATTTGTCAAGTTTGTTAATACAATACAAACAGTGCTTAGACTAATAATTCCTAAATGTTGCAATACTGAAGTGTTTTCAAAAGGCTTCTTAAATGTGTATATTAGAGAGAAAACTTTTTCTAGGTGTTCTTTTCTTCCATCAATAGAGGATTTGATGTACGGTGATTTTGTTTTTTCCAGAACACAGAACTACTTGAACAGTTTGTCTCACCCCACACAGGTCAAGTTTATGATGCAAATAAGACAGGTAGGTACTGTTATATGATGCCAATAAGACAAGAAGGTACTGTTATGTTCTTTCGAATTGATCAACATACTAGCCAAGAGGTAATTTGCATGTTTTACAGAAATATTACGTAGAAGGTACAGGAAAATGTAATAGCAAAATCAAAGCTACAATTGAGTTTTCTTTAAGAATATGGTATGTAATGGAGAATTATGGGGCCTAACATTTCTGGAACTTATAAATCACTGACTTTGATGTACAAGAATACGACAATCCAATTAATAGAATGTTTATTATTTCACAAATGTGTTATGTTTCAATAAAGGGCATGTCATGTGTTTTTTGGAAATACCAAGCTCACTGCTAAAAATGTCTCCCTGTCAAAAACAAAGCAGACATGTAGAAATTCTAAGTGACTTGGTAAAATGAATGTTAAACAGCACTCGTAAACTTACAATTAACTGAGAACGCTTAGGATAGAAACCTCCAACTAACTGGTCACAAAATTTTGCAATTTTAATACTCTTATCAAAATAATATTTGCCTACATTATGTAAGAAAATTTGTACCACAACCACCAAGAAAACTACAGCTTCAACATCCTGTTTGGTTGATAATAGAGATTGTCAAATAAGACGAGTTAAAATGTGGAAGATGGCATGGTTTACTTTTTGCATGTATAACTAATATGATGTCATATGTTTTTTATGATACCCTTCTCCCCCAAAAAAAAGCGATTGCTGAATTTGTCTAAGAAAAAATATAAATATATGCATGTGAGTATATAAATTTTGCTGAGATTTTTCACCATCTAACCCTTAAAAGTTTAAGTTTTTTTTTTATGTTTTGCACATGCAAAAAATCTACAAAATATTCACGACTAAAGAAAAGGAACAACAACTTAAGGTTAGTATAGAAATATTAGGTGTTTTGTAATATTACCAATTCTTACATTTGAAAACTTGATAAAAATACCATGATATATAGGGATTCACTGTCTGAGAAAGAATTAGTTTTAATTAAACCTTTCTGATAGGGTTAGCATATTTTTGTCACCAGTGAATTATTATGAAGAAAATTAATAAGGCTTTCTACTTGTGTCAAATAACATCTTTTCTTCCATCTAGAATATTATACATTAACTAATATTAGGTAGGAATTTTTTTAATTTATTGTGTAATATACATGACATGTTTCTTATACTGTAGTGCAAGTAATGCTTTATCTTAAGTAGTCTTCATTTGATACGGGCATTTTGCAAGAGGCTGTATTGAATAGTTATATTTCATTATTTTAGTCAACAGAATGTGGTAGCTTTGTCTAGTATGATAAAAAAATGTGTTCAAAAATAAATGAAATGAAACTGTTATCATGTGGGCTTTACTACTGCAGGTCTTTGTCAGAAAAAGCAAAAGGAGTTGATTGTGGCAGTGGAGAAAGCAAAAGATTGGGGTAAATAACTTACCTACTTTACTTCAGTTTTTATTTTCTTACTTAATATTGATTTAGATGAACTTCAGAAATGTTTTTATTTATTTAATAATAGTGGCCACCCATCAATGATAAAATTGATCAGTTTTTATTCCAAATGATTTTTTTTTCTTCTGTATAATGAGGTGTTATTTTTCTAGAGATACTTTTTTAACTTTCTTGTTTTTGTTGGCTTTATTTGTAAAGTAAAAAGAAGAAATAAAAGAGAACTTACAATAGAATAAACTAAACAAAACAGCACTGGACTTTATAGCTGTTACTGTTCAGGCTTCTTCAGGTCTGGCACTTGACTTACAATGTGCGAGTCATGGGATTGAAACCTGGTGTTATGATGTGATGGTTGATCTCACTATTCACTGGTGAAGTGCAGTCCATGATTTGGCAAGCTATTTGCCTTCTCTCTGGTTGGCAGTTCAGAAATATTTTGGGGCTTTGCCATAAACAGAACAAACAAAAGTTGGGTTTCTTTAAAGTTTAACCCTCAAATTGCGGTTGACATTATATGAACGCAAGCATTTTGCTCGCAACATTTTGAATGCCCCCTGCAAAATTTCGCACATGGGGGGGTAGGCAGATTTACACAAGCCACAAGTGAAGGGTTAAACGTTATTCTGAAGAAGACAGCTAAATCCAGTTTTTTATAGTTCTTGTAGTGTTCCTCTGGTGTCCTTTTTTATTTATATTTTTTTCATGAAGAGCTATTGATTAACTTCTTACATATTTTACCACTAGGGTGATAACATGTTGATTATTGCTTTCTAGTGTCACATTTCTTATAGTTTTTTCTTGAGTAAATAATATTTTATACTTCTAAGTACTGAAAGTATTAAAAATTAAATCTTCAAAAAACTGATTTTAAACATTGTTATTTCCATAGCTAGTAAAACAATCTAGTTGATTTTGAGTAGATTCAGAATTTTATTTTGTGCTATATCTGCAATTATTTTTGTACTGTTTCATATAAGTTAGTTTAGAAAGGTCCAGTTTTTTTTCTAAATTAATTTGCTTGTATTTGAAACTAAGGATCTTAACTAGTAGAAATAATCTCTTTAGAGCACAGTTGTCAAAGTATGAATTTTAAATTTTACCTGCTTTTCATATCTTGTTTAGTTAAATGTAAAGTAATCAAGGTTTTAAAAAGTAAAATTTTTCCTTGTGCAGGGTTGATCACATTTGATGTTCCTTTCCGAGAATACGACTACAGTGAATATTATCCAGACATACAAGACAGTAAAACAGCATAATTGTTGTCTGTTAATAGCCATAGTTAAAACTAACTTTGGATGTCTAACATGATACTTGGGGAGCATTGCCGAGTTTTTTCTTTACTATTGTAAAATGTGAAGGAGAATTAACAAGTTTTTCATTTCATCGTACCTTCCTCACTCCCAATTTATCATATAATAAGTCTGGTTTATTAGATTCCATAGATTTGTTTTGTAAATTATAATATTCTGTAGAATTGTCTGATTGTAAAGGTCTTAACAATAAAGATGAAGTAAAATTATATTTTTTAACTTGTGGTTAATTTTGAGTGTTTTTATATAGCCAGAAATGACAAAACATAATAACCAACCAAAACTGCACTTTTAATCCATAGATCAGCTCCCATTGACCCAGTTAAGTTGATTGTGACAAACGTTACCTAATGGTTTGAGACTTTGAGTATTATTCAAAGTGAGCTGGTTTCTGTTTTACATGAAGGAAACTATATCTAAAGTGAGCTGATACATGTTTGATGTTACAATCTAGAGAATGAAAACCTGATGGAACTGTGAATACTCGAGAGTTGGATAGAATTATATGCTATACAATTAACTATCAAAGTAAGCACACATAACAAAAAAATTTAAAAAACATTGATAACGGGCAATATTTTTAATATATAGGTATCTTTTTTTAAAGTAGAGCAGAATCATGATGCACCTCTTGTGAGTTTATTGTTATTATTATGTCCAATAAAACAATCTTGAAGTTTCTTCAACAGATGAATTGAAAACCATATAGAAATTTCATGGGGAACAATAACTTGAATCTTCATTAAAAGAGATAATTTTACAAAGGTTCCAACAATAACTTGAATCTTCATTAAAAGAGATAATTTTACAGAAGTTCCAACAATAACTTGAATCTTCATTAAAAGAGATAATTTTACAGAAGTTCCAACAATAACTTGAATCTTCATTAAAAGAGATAATTTTACAAAGGTTCCAACAATAACTTGAATCTTCATTAAAAGAGATAACTTTACAGAAGTTCCAATTCTTACCATTGTTTACAATTTTAGTAATTAAAGAATGAGAAGTTTTACTCAAGTTATTTCTCCTTATATTCCAGAAACAACAAATAGGTTTGTTTGTTAAATGCAAAGCTGTACCAACTGCAGGAATTGAACCTCAAATCTAGGCATTATAAGCCACCGGAGCTTACTGCTGAGGTACTTGGAACACTAGTGAGGCCAGTTGTTAAGTCACATGCTAAATATCAGCAAATATGCTAATCCATACGAGTAATTTACATTGTACAGCTCCTAAAAATGGTTATAAGTTTTGTGTTAAGGGGTAAACTTGATAGAAAAACTAGGTAATTAACTCTTTGAATTAGAACAGTGATTCCAAACCCTCGGCCCATGGACCAGTGCTGGTCCCCAGGGAAGTTTCAGCTGGTTGAAAAAAAAAAGTTTAAAATATACCATCTGAAGTTATTGTTTTACAATGCAGTTTAAAAGTACTTTAAGAATTTAACAAAACAGCCCATGAAATTTTGGGATCAGAAAAAGGTTGAGAGCCACGGTCTTAGAAAACTCGTAAAGAAGTATAGTCTGTGCAATCTTACTGTTAACTGAGAATAAAGAAAAAGGACAATTAAGCAGTCGTTTGAAACAATTCTCAGTGAGGTTAATGAAAATGAGAGCATTTGAATTACATCTAACCTATCATTGCGACAACACCACCAACTTTTTTGGGGTTAGGTCAAGCAATACATTGAGTGTAAAAATGTTAATTTTTTGGGGTCATTATCTCAATATATTGCAATCATTATGGATTTTTTTGTTCAATCTTTATAGTCTTTTTGTCCAACAATTTTCTTAGTGTCCTGTAAACATTTTTCAATTTCTTTTATTCGTTGGAATA
>NW_013666224.1:150973-151813 GCF_000517525.1 Limulus polyphemus
TATAAAGATGAGTAACTATACTTTAAACTTAATATAAAACGAAAAAAACTCTGTAACCTGAGCATGTTTCAAAGGTGGACCTTTCTTCTTCAGGGACAAACAGGGAATGGTGGTGTAAATGAATGAATGAAGAAAGGTCCGAGTTGCAGGATTTTTATAGTTTTATATCAAGACTTTTTGAACCTACGCGTTTTTCTGACATCATGAACATATTATCAACCTTGCGTCATGATCGTAAAATGTAAAACTGTCACCCAGGTCACTAAGCAGCTCCACCTTATTGTTTATTTTGTTAAGGTGTATTTATTATATAGGTTGTGTTAGGACTACATGTAGCCGATAAATTTTTGATCATGAAACTGCTCAAAACTACTAGGTCTTAATGTTATGTTTGCTAGCCTCATACAGAGGTGCTTTTTTACAGATTCTGTGTGCCGTTCACATTAGCTGAGATTTAATTTTTTTTTTCAGAATGATAAAGTACTTTGTTGTTTATTGCTGTTACACTTCTATATAATTTCTTCATAATTAGCCAACTGCATATGAACTGTTTTATGTAAATATAATTATTTAACCTATAAAGCATTCAGATAAAATTATCTTTTATATTATCTTGTTCCAAATGTTTTTACAATGATCTAACTTATGCTGTTCAGTTCGCTCATTAAGGTGAAAAATGCTTCCATTACCAAGCGATGTGATGCAGCTGATAATAAAACTATATTGAGACACTTTGGTGTCCAAAGTTACCACCCACTGCAGATCAATTTAGTTTTTGAAAAACAATTGTTTTTTTTTTTTAATACTTAAAGGGTACCAAAAATTTCAAATTATTAGTTT
>NW_013666224.1:152658-154354 GCF_000517525.1 Limulus polyphemus
AACAATTTTCTTAGTGTCCTATAAACATTTTTCAATTTCTTTTATTCGTTGGAATAATGAATAACTTTTTTTTAAACAGCCAAACATTAAACATTTATGATACTCGTTTATTCAGTGCATCGAAGCTTCAATATTAGAAAAAACAACTACAAAAACAAACAAACCGGTATATAATTATTTACACACATTCAGATACGCTCAAATATAAAATTATTTTTCTTAAAGAGCAGCATTTAAAGCAGATAACTACAGTACAAATTTACAATATGAAATATACAAAAATGTTACAGTTTAAATGCCTCAAAGAATTTTCTTTCATAAACACACCACATATCTGGAAAGCATTTTCAATAAAAATATTGTCTGGTGTACTTTTTCATAATATGCTCATAAGATCATTATGCTTAGAAGAACAAACAGTTTTAACTATACCAAAGCAAACCAAAAGATGTAAACTGCACGAGTAAAGAATTACGGCAAGAGCACTGGAACAGTTGATACAATGTCAAGAAAACACAGAAAATTTCCATTTACTATAGAGCTTTTACACAAACAAGCAATGACAAAAAATGCACATATAACTGGGTTGATAAGTGTTGAGTGTCATTTCTTCTAACAAATTATTTAAATATATTTTCTACTAAAAATATTGTATAACATTAAGTAAAATGTATGAAAAATAACAATATATAATAAACAACTGTAATAAATCTAGAGTATATATATTAACTAGCCTTAAGGACATTCAGATAAAATAAAGACTGATATACACCATTATTCCAACATCTTTATGTTAAAGTAAAACTAACTTACTATACGTTTCTGGTTTATGCATGTATATTAATTTCCAACATTTATAACCTACACTTTCAAATTGGTGAAAATGTTGACATTAACACCCATTTTAAAGCAACCTAACTAAAAAGTAGTTGTTAGTAAAACGAAATTTAAATGAAATTTCTACTGACATTTTATATTTTTTTATTCAAAGTTCTAAATTAATATAAAAATGTATTCGCATACACACACATAACAAAATGGTACAGACATTTTCCACGTTAATAATGATTTATCATATTACTAATTGCTTTAAAAGCAGTAGTAGTTGGAAAAGTACATATAATATGTATAACAGATCAGTTCAAACTTTAAACCATAAAAGTATATTACATATAGTCTGTCTTTTGTGATTTTACTTGAAAAAAAATGCAAATATCTTGGAGATTTGTTATCAGGTAGTGGTAATATAGTATTATTCTAGCATGATACTTTGAATGGCGACTAAGTCATCGTAATTCCAAGAGATCTTCTCATATTTTCATAAACAATATAACTAACACTAACAGCAGGTGCTACTTTCATGAAGTTGGGGGTTATTCCTCTGTAGAGTCCAATGACCCCTTCTGATGGAGAATGTTCCTAAAGAGGCTCACCATGCCACTGTCTGGCTTGCCTTCTGAGTTGGTGAAAAAGAATGTGAAATTAATATTTAACAACTTGTGTACTTGAACATTTTATAACCCAACTTCTGTACTTCCTTATCCATTTTTAAGTGCGAGACTTTTGTAGCTAGTAATATTCATTAATGACATCTGGCTTAGTTCCATAATTATATTCCAGAGCAACATTTATCTTCATATCTATGTTGTTTATATATATAGAGAACATTTTGAAGTTGCGACCTGTGAACAAGAAG
>NW_013666224.1:155180-161312 GCF_000517525.1 Limulus polyphemus
CTGATTCAATGTACAAGTAGTTGTAATGATTCTCTATAGGTGAAAGGCAAAGAATTCTCCTCTGTTCAAGCCTGTTTTATGCATATGCTTCGTGAAGGAGGAGTTCGGTCTTTATGGCGAGGGAATGGTATTAATGTAATGAAAATTCGCCCCCAGAAAGTGCAATTAAGTTTATGGCCTACGAACAGGTAATGACTGAACAAAGTTGTTTACCACTTTAATGTGAGAGATTAATTTTGTGTATGATGTTTCCAGAAAACTTGTTACAGCACCATAATAAGAAAGCAATTTTAATTTTAGAAATTGTACATTCCTAAATTTTTGGTACTATAAACTAGGAGTTTCAATATGAAGTGTTATGTACTTGTGAAACACCGATGTTAGAAATGACTCGGTCAATGTAATCTGCATTATTTATTGTAGTTCATCTAATTTACTTTATTTATACTAAACACAATCATTTAAAAAAAAATGAGAACCTTGTTTACAAACAACAAAGTACGGGAGCTATGGAAGCCTAAACAAATAAGAATGAGTCTTATCAATGAACTGGATAAAAAACCTGCACTTGCACAGATTTTTCAAACATATCTGTAATATCAGACTAAAAAAAAAAACTATTTTCTCTGTTATAATCAATAGTGCTTAACAACAAGCAATAATCTTTACAGCATTGGTGATTTTCAGGAATGTGTTAAAAAAGGAATCTTCTATGATATAAGGGGATAGTTGCCTTACGTGTCTTTAGCAGCATGTGATTATAATGTAATATAGACTACTAAACCCATAAAACAAAAATCAAATTAAACTAGAATGCGTGTTATTACACTAATATCTTTCATAGCCAATCTAAGGCATTTTATTACATACTTTATCATAAAGCTACTTACGTTAAGCTTCATGGTTGTTTTAAGTATACATTCAAAAACCCGATTTTTTTTTTCTATACATGGATATAGAGCTGTAAATATTAGTTTATTTTGCTACTTAGAATGACTAACTAACTATAAAAAAAGAACAAAAAAATGTATGTATGAATAACAATACTGTATAGAAAACAAACAAAAGGAAAAAGAACAACTTAATGCAGATAAATCAATTCTGTGCGAGCCCTGAAGAACTTGTAAAGACAAAACATTAGACAAAATAAATTCAAATTTCTCTGGAGTAAGTTTTTCTGTTTGTTTGTTTTGCAAATGACAAATATGCTCCAATTAGCACAAGAAACAGTAAACTCAGAAAATACTACATAAACATAAACAATACATTCTAAATATCTTGTTTTCGTATTCTTTTCTTATTATTAACTGCAAACAATTTAAATAACATTTACATAAAAATAGTCACCCTAATCAATTTCCATGTTGTCTTTACATCTCTTCTGGCCTTAAGGTATGCAGCACGATGGTGGCAATGGAACATTAAATCTGATAATCCACTGTATTAGTTCAGAACGCTAACCTCTAAACCAAAGTTTAGCTCAGTATATAATATACATTTATGTTGTTTTAAATGTTACTTTTACTAAATGTTCCATACAAATTTATAATGTTTAATATTTAATTTTATTAAACGCTCAATATAGTTTGTTGTTTCAAGTTAATATTAACTTTAGTTCAAAGTAAGCTATGTACTTAGAACAAACCTAATAATCAACTTGGTAATTAATATACCTAATTAAGTATACTTTTCCTATATTTCTACTACTTATCTTATTTTTTATAAAATTTCATACAGCTTTATGGCGCTCACAATATTTAGTATAGGTTTTTGCTATTTTAACTGGTTAGTGTTATACTAAATATTCAATGTTGGTTTAATAAGTTTTCAACAATTAATTTCATCCCATGTTCAACAAAGATATGGGTTTGTTTCAAAAAGGAATTTTACTTTCTTGGAGAATTACTTTGATGAAATTATTTAGTTTAATAGAAAAAGTTTAGTACTTTCAAATGTTAAATCTGTTATTTAAAATTAATAACCTCTGTATGTTGAAAAATATTTCATTATAAACAATGGTAGTTAATAAATAAATCGTATATCAGTTTATATTTCCTGTATTGCTTAAGTCTGTCAAGTTAAAATACCTTGAAACAACACGGAATTCTCAATAGCTGTGGCACTTTAATTTACTCTAATGATGCCTAAAAAAAATTACATCTACGAGACCTTTTTATTTTCTTTTTAGTAGCTATATTTTTGTGCACCAGCAATACCAAGTATGGGGCACGTGTATACTTGATTTGATTATATTACTCATCAGGATCTCTACCAGCCTACCTTTGAATTGAAACTTTTAGGTGGGATTAGAGTAAATTAACCTGTGAGACCTTTGGTGTGGCCAAATACATCATTCAAAAGTGTTTGACCTCCCGAGTCCAATTCTGCAATTAGATCTAAAATTGGCCAAGAGATGGCAGAGATATGAGCTAAAAGTTTGTAATTAGAATGACTGCCTGAATTTTTCATGAGCCACTATGCACCACCTAGAAACTGCAAAGACAAATCAAACTTATAGATAAAGCTCAATGATTTTTTAAATGAAGTAAAATTTTAGATTTACATAAATTTATATGTCCCGAGTTGATTTCAGAAGAAACAGAATTCCTATTTTTACTTTTGCTAAGTTCTTAACTCAATACTAAAATAACTCAACTCTTAAAAAGCAGGAAAATGTTCAAACAATCTCAGACTAAGGAAATCATTATGATCAACAGGGGGCACCAGTCTTCCAGTTTGTTTACTAAAGGTAAAGTACTTGATAACTTTTTTAAAACAGATTTCACCTCTGAAGAATGAAAATACATGTTTAATCAATGACAGAATCTTTACGATGTTAAAGACTGAAAAATGAGTAATTTATTTCTCTGGCGTTAATTTAGAAGGTATTACTTCCACTCATGGCCAAATATCAGATTTTTTCACCAATACTGCTCAAAACTAGGAGCATGAGCTCAGAAAGCTGTGTGTACATGTTACGTGATTTTTTTTGTTTTTATCACTAAAGCAAAGCTTAATAACGAGTAGTACTTAAATATTAATTTCACATTTTGGATTAATTGATTAAACAAAAGATTCATATAACAGAATCTTCAATAAAAGGAACTAATCCCCATACATTTTTGTTCATTTTCAATGCTTACAGTATTCATTTATAATACTTATCAAAATCTTATGTTTGTGGCAGAAATTTTAACTGGGATAAAAATTACACAAATATAAACCTTTTCTTTAGCAACTTTTCATGACCGAGACTCACAGAATTACAAAAGTCCAACCAAAATTTGGCTTTTCTGGCACATGGAAAATGTCTGATAGCGAAAAAATTAAACTATCTCAGAATAAAAATTACAGGGTATTTTTTGGAACTTACCAGTTACTCACCAGATGGCACTACGTAAAGATAAATTACCTCATAAATAGCAAGATCAATCCCTGCATATGGCAAAATACCCAGTAAGTTTGGAAGGTAACCTCGGTAAAAACATCCTAGACCTTCATTGTAGTAAATTTTCTTTGCTGCATCCCACATCCCACTGTACTGGCCTGTCTTTCTTAAGGCCAATCTGGTTTTAAGAACCTAAATATAAACATTAAGAAGTTTCTTTACCATATAATACTGTAAAACACATTCTATTCAAATAGAGACCGAATATGACAATATATCAGTTTAGATATTAATAAAGATAAATTTTGGGGGACAAAAAAACATCTGTAGTTACATAGTTTTTCTAAATTTTTTAGGCTTATTGGTTTTTCAATATTTCACTGGCTTTCAGTGTTTAAACCATACATGTTAATGACGTATAATTCTGTAAAATGAAAAGTTAAGCTACAGACAGACAAAGACATGACTCAAAACTGTATATTCAACTAATACTTGTAAACAAAGAAAAAAAATTGTATTACAAGAAATTGTGAAGGGAAAGATTTCAATAACTATGTAGTAAAACATTTTTTTCAAGGTAGTCCTATTCAATGTTAGTTTTTAAGTATTTGGTACATACTGGTGTGTGTGTTATAATTAGTTTCAGAACTAAAGCAAATAATATTTTCTTTCTCAAATTATGTTACCAGCTGCTCCAACTTTCTCTAATGATAAAAAAACAAACAATCAATCCAGTTACTTGGTAAATACAGTCTACATTCATTTACAAACATATTTTCAAGAAAAAATATAACAAATTTTAATAAGAATATCTTCATGCCAGTATCTCCAACTTTGTTGTAAGTCTAAACACACAATAAAAAAATTAAAATTAGATATTTAACTTACAGCTCATATTAGACAGAAGAAAATCCATCTTGCACATACTAAATTCTACAATTTAAAAACTCGTGGTACTTAGCCATCATCTCTGTAACTTGAAGTATTTTCATGAAAACCTCCAGAGTTTGAAAACTTAAGAAAGTTTGTTTCCACCCATAATGTCCAATTCTTGTTATTTAAGTTAAATGACCCTCTAGTTCTATAATAAAATCTCCTATGATATGAAAAAAAATTGTGAATACTTAAGTGAAAGAAAGAAACTTACCTCGAGTGGATAAATTAGTGTTTGAGAACTACCTCCTGCCATGGATCCAGCCAAGAACCTTTCATAAATCCCCAATTCTCGATCCGACTTTCCTCGAATTAGGCATTTAGCCTAAAGAAAGAAAAAATGTGAAAAGTTTACGTGTACAGTGACCTAGCATAATGATAAATATATATTTAAGCTTATTCTTGCCTGAAGTTGAAAAATTAAATTTTATAAAAATATCTGTGATAGCTATTACAATGAGTTATATTAAAACTATTTTTTATTTTTTCATTATTCTTTCAGACTTTGAAGAATATTTACATTAGTCGTCACCCTCAAGAAGAATATCCAGGAATGTTTGTACTCTTAGGTTGTGGCACAATCAGTAGCTCTTGTGGTCAAATGGCAAGTTATCCACTGGCCCTAGTTCGAACTCGACTACAAGCTCAAGGTGAGAAATTTTCAAAATAAATTTTTGGAAAAATTATCAAATGGTGTTAGTTCATACTTAAGTTGTCCTTCATGTACAATTATTGTTTTTCTTTGTTAACTTATTGTGATGCATACTTCATAATGGCTACAGAGTGGTACTAGTTTTCATCAGGGGTTTAAATTAGTCAAAAATTTTACTTGTGGTTAAATTTAAAGAATTTTCTCTTATCCTCCACAGTTTTGAAAATTTTTTGCTTAGTAAAATAAAATCTTAAGATATAAAACTCCAAAGATAATGATATATACAAACACTGAAGCTTAAAGATATTGCAATAAACTTGTGTTTATATATATAGAGAACATTTTGAAGTTGCGACCTGTGAACAAGAAGCTACACGACATTCAATATTTCTGGATTATAGCACTCCCTGGTGTTAAGTTAGCAAATGTAAATGTATACAATAACAGAAATGTGACAAAAAAAAAAGGTGGGAATACACATTGTGGGTAAAATAGTTTGACTGCTTGCAGTACGTTGTGTTGTACAAAAAACAAACAACTTACTACAAGGTTCAAGCTGTATATGAAAAAAGCAGTAACAAATTTGAGACAAGATTTTATACCTTCAAAATAGAACTGATTAAAGCCCATAAAAACAAACAAACAGGATTGTTTGTTTGTAGTTAAGCACAAAGCTACACAATGGGCTATCTGTGTTCTGTCCACCACAGTTATCGAAATCCGTTTCTAGTGTTGTAAGTCTGCAGACATACAGCTGTGACCACTAAGGGGGGGGGGCAACAAACAGGAAGTCAAAATAAAATTGGTGAAAGTAATGAATGCTCCATTTTCATAAGAGAAAGATGGTGACCCACATACAACACTGGACAGTTTCCAGTTACCATTCAAAAAATTACGATAATCAAACCAGCCAACTCTGGGTGATGGATGCTAACACACACACACACGCACACACACTTTATGAATAATTTTTACAGAAAGGTTGAAGAAATTAAAGAGTATAAATAGACAGTAAAGTAAACAATGAAATATTAGGCTTAACTGTGAGGCAAAACTTTATTTTCTAATTTTGTTTAAGTATAAAATTCTAACATTAAGCAAAAAAGCCTTATCACAATTAAATAAAAATAAAAAACAACATAAATATAAGATCAATGTT
>NW_013666224.1:162312-174107 GCF_000517525.1 Limulus polyphemus
TAATAATAATTAAAAAACGTTTGTTTTTGAATTTCCCGCAAAGTTACACGAGGGCTATTTGCACTAGAGTCCCTAATTTAGCAGTGTAAGACTAGAGGGAAGGCAGCTAGTCATCACCACCCATCGCCAACTCTTGGGCTACTCTCTTATCAATGAATAGCGGGATTGACCATCACATTATAACGAAGAGATAACGTGAAAACTACATACCATCACTGTTTTCATCAACACTTTTGAAAACTACCATCAGCTGTTTTTCATGCTCCATTACATAATGTATGAACTCTGCTAGGTCGACATTGCCACTCTTCGCTAGATCCGACTTTTCAATGAATTTCTGTTAGTGTTAAAAAAAAACCTGTAACTAACTGATGTCATATAATACATAATATTTTGTGTTTTCTCGTATGATGTGAATATATTATAACAACAACTTAGAGAATGCTTCTAGCATTTACACATAAAAAAAATATATATAAAAAAAGTCAAAATCTATAATCATAGTTCTCATCTTTCCCAGGGCCTGATCCAAGCTGATCTATTTTGTAACCTTTCAATGGTATGAAAACCTAAACCGAGTTAATAAATGTATTCCTATATAAATCATTTATAGGTTTTTTATTTATACAATTGTTTGTCATTCAAATTCTTGATCCTTTCATGCAATTTTTTTATTAAAATATAAGTATAATTAAAATAACCAAAAAATATAATTTGTAAAATAATTAGCTTATATGGTGTCTGGTATTCCATAATTATACCTGCATCAAATACTATTATTTCACAACACAAACTACTGCTTAAAAGCCATCCATAACTTCGATATATGAACAATTCCTCTAAATTAAATCAACTGCTAACTAAAACCCTAAACAGTAGATTTTTAACAAAAAACTTTATAAGCCAATCATAAAAACTTGATAAATTGAACAATTACTACTTACCAGTTATAGTTTTAATTTTTTCAATAAAACAACTTACTTCATCAAGCATTTCACACACTTTTTGTACACATAAAGTACAGTTTACTGTTACTAATTTTGTAGATAAATTAAAAATAACACTTTTGTTATCTAACACTATATGACCTCCATTCTAACACTACAAACATGTTTACTAACACAGAAGAAACACAGTACTTGTAATTATCATTTATCAATATCTCACCTAAAGAAAGTAACTACAATACGACAAACAAATGAAGTGACGTACATGGTATTCAAATAGTAATAGGGTTTTATATGGCTAATTTGACATACTAGTCATGATAAAATGTTCATGACAGCTTCAATCAAAGGAATTAAGTAGCATGATGAGATAAACGTCAGAAAGATAATTTTGTGGCCATGAAACAAGATTTATTATTAAAGAGTTGAGATGTTCAGTTAACAGGTGACATGTAAAAGATTTCAGTTTTTTAAAGAAAAGTTACTTTTAGTTCAAGATAAGCATGTTCTTAAAAATATTAATAGGGAAGATAAAACCTAACTGGCTTACTAAAGACATAAAAGAAACAAAAATCAGGGGTAAATACAATAAGTATGAGAAGTTTAAAGAGATGGATAGGGTGAAGCAATTTCAGAACTATGAGAAATAATGATTTTGTTAATTAAAATAGAAATTAAGAAACCAAATGGGCTTCTGGGAAATAGCTGGTTGATAATGCTAAAACTAAGAGTAAGAATATTTTTTTGAAGCATTTTAAAGATGCACAAAACATTAAAATAGGAAATGAACCCTTAAATAATTATGATGACAAGGTTTTCATTGAAGACTATGAGATGGTTTAGCTTATAAATGTTTTCTTCTGTTTTAACAAGAGATGGTGTTAGCAATATTTTTTACCCTGAGCATTCTCTATGGCTCAGACAGTGTCTTTTCCCAAGTTTTATAGAAAATCGAAGGTTAAATATGCACTACTTTCTTCTGTTGTTTGTAGGTCAATAGAAAGTGGGAAGATGCCCAAAACTGGAGCACTGCTAACAAAAGGTGATTTAAATATACATTAGGTCAGAGAGAAACACAAGTTTATTTATCAATAGTATTAAGTAAAATAAAGTTTAATCCTTACTAAAGAAAAAATTTACACAGGTTACAGTGTTAATTTCTCTTTACCAAATTTAGGCCTATCATTAGTTATGTTTTTGTATAAAGTACAGCGTACATACAAGTGGACTTGCACATTACGATGTCTATGGTTACAGTTCACTTGCATTATTCTAGAAATCTTGTATTTAGAGAAGTACTGTTTCAATGAAGATGCTAATTTGACTGCAAATGTCTTGCAGGTCTGTGGTAGTTTTTATGAATACTTGTAAGGTTTGTAGACGACTAACTCTTTGGTATTTCTAGCTGTATTGAGGAAGTACTGAAATATGACTTGGTAAGTTAGAAAAATATTTGAGCATAATCTTTAATTATAGTAAGCACATAATGCATTTGGGTTATCATAATATGAATTCCATATTTAATATAGATGGGAATCCACTCAATAATGTGACTAAAGAAAAGGACTTTGGCATAACACTGGATAACTCACTCAAGCCATCAAGGCATTATTCTGTTGCTAGTAGAAGTTAGTTTTATTGTGTACTTACAAACATATTGATTACCAGTCAAGAGATAATTATCCCTTTATACAAATCACTCGCTATGTCTCACTTAGAATACAGTATATAGATTTAATTTTATCTAAGAAAGGGGTTCTTGATGTTTCTAGGGATGGAAAGGTTACCTGATGTAGTCAGGTTAAGATCTCCAAGGGTAGAGGTGATCTTAGTGAAGTTTACAAGGTTATCTATAAGATTGATATGATAAATACCACTGATTTCTTTTTGCTATAGGACACAAATTTAAGATTAGCTTTCAGTTAAAGTTGTTTTATTTTTGTAATAGGGTTATTAGGGTGGTTAAGGTGCTCGACTCGCAATCTGAGGGTCACGGGTTCGAATCTCCGTCATACCAAACATGCTCACCCTTTCAGCCGTGGGGGGGAGTGTGGGCTGCAAAAGAAGAACTACCTGGTCTTCGTACATGTTATTAGAGAAGATTAGATTTGACCATTCACTTAACCTCTAAAATAAATTCAAAATATGTCACATGTGATAGTTTTCCCCTCACATTTTCTACATGTTTAAAAGTACAATATTAATTTTCTGATTGAACAAAATGATGGAACTATATATAATAAAATGTAAAAAGGCTTTATATATTTAAATTAACATCTGATCAATGCAAATTACCTACACAGATCAAAGCTAATAATCATACCAGCTAATTTAATACACTGTTCTTACTTACTACTTATAATGATTAGAATGCATAGTTTCATCACTTGCATACCATTACTATTTTTGTTCATTATCAAAATAACATCTCAAAAGGTTTGGCCCTCTATATAATATAAATAATAATAATATATAATATAAATAATAATAATATATAATATAAATAATAATAATAATAATATATAATATAAATAATAATAATAATATATAATATAAATAATAAATAAATCCATATACTAAGCTAATAATGAAAAATAATCATCATAATGGAAAATACTTTTCATAATAAAAAATAGATACACTAAACATTCTAACCAATACCGTTTATAAGTCGTATTATAGAGAGACGGTGTAGTGTCTCACACCGTGTGTAATACCGTCAGCAGTGCAACTTCTCTATTGAGTCCAGTATGAAGTTCCCTTGTAAAAACAGTTTTGTTTTTGTCATTCTAATTGGTTGGAAGAGGACTACTTATTAATTACTTGTTCTATAACAAGACATTGGTCAATCAAAAAAATCAGTTAATACTATGAAAAACTTCAGTTTTCCTCAATGCACTGCCATCCTATTATGAACATTTTACAAAAAAAACAAATAGGTCAATGATAGGATTAATATCAACATAAAAATTTAAATATAATTATGACTATTACAAGATCAATATCATTGTAAAACAAAAAAACATTAGTGATACACAAACCGCTGCCTACTAACAACTTTCCCCCCTGTGGTTAAACAACCAAATTTCGATATCATAATAATTTAGTTTTCTTTTAACAGTAACATTATTTTGTTTACCAAAATCTCCACACCCTTGACAATTCGTTAATATGAGAACCAAGTTTGGAAACTACACAAAATTCAAGTTAGAAGAACAATCTTGCATAGTTTAATTTTAATACATTACAATATAACCACAACTGGTCTTTAATTGATCATTTTTGTGAATGAACCACTTATATTTTGATCATCCAAAAGCCAAAAAAGTATAATTAAGAGTTTTATTTCTTTAATAATTGAAAAAAAGGTTTTCATGACATCAGTAACTTCATGCCACATTCTATTTAGAATGGTTCATGTCTTTCCAAGAGGGCCTGTAAAACAAGTTGTACAGACAATAGATACTATTTTTTTGGATTATGAAAAACTTGTTCACCATAACATCTTGCTGTTTTCACAAACTGTAACATTATAAAAATATAAGTTTTATTTACTCTAATAGTAACAGTTATTCTACACAGTATTACACACAGACAGACACACGTGTGTTTGTGTGTGTGTAATTTTCTTCCTTCTCTAACTTTCTTGTAGACATTCAACAGTTTAAAGTTGTTTTTTCCTACCTTTGAAGAAGTTTCATGGCATCACTGTCATTCAACCGGATTCCCAATTTTTTAAAAGCCTTTAAAATTTCACCTTTGTCAATGTTACCTGAAAAAAAACAAGAATTAATGGTAAAAGATATGATACTGAAGCTAAAAAATGACAAGTTCAGAAAAATTGATCAAGCATGATAAAGAATGATGCCACAACACAAATCTGACTAACGCAAAATCCATGTCAAGCAATAACACTAAACACCTATGTGCAGTGGTGACACCAGCATACATACATATGAAGGAGGGGGGGGGGGGAAGAAGCTAAAATTTTTGGGACAAAACAAGACATCTTATATTCATGTGTAATTTCTAGAGGGGCCCCGTTATTCTCCCCAAATTTTAGCATGCCAGATTACATTGAGCCAATGTTAGGTTTCAAAAAGTAGTTTGTGTTGAGTTTTAAAGCCCCAAAGTACTCACAGACCTTGGAAAGTATCAGGAGGTTTTTAAACATTCTAGTATATCTGGCAATTTCTTTTCTGGGGGAGGGGGAATACCAAGTCCCTTTAAATGTGGATTGATGAATAATGTTCTTTTGAGCATTATTTAATTAAATAAATAATTATCTATCTAATGCAGTAGTGCCATTGGTATAAAAAAGTAGAGCTAAAGGGAGTATCTATTATTGTAGGATATATCTGATTGACTTCTAGAATACAAGAAAAAACATCTCGTTAAATGGTTAAAAAAATAAAAATAATAATGCTACTCTTGCATTGTATTTAATACTAGCAAATGTATCTAAGCCTCATATAGCATTTATATTGTTGGCTTCAAGAGCATAGGATGAGCATCAATTATTTGTCAGGAAGGTCTACTGAATATAAGTAAGACAGCAAAATGTCCATGCTATATGATATTAAAGTCACTTTCAATTGGCATTGTTTTTTTTGTGCGTAGCAAAAATTAAAATGGCTGCCAAACTAACCATTTATCCTTCTGCCAAATCTTTTTGCACTTGATTTTTGGAAAGCCCACTTCAATTCCTCTACCCAATTACATCACAACTGGTTCAGTTAAAGTGTATAAACTTGCAATAAAGATACCAGACTGACAGAGAGGGACAATGGTGCTTTAAATACGTAGATTTGAGAGCATACTTTCAGAGTAGAATCACTCACATGACAATGGTTTCATTGTGGAATTCTGTTTTTTTTATTATTTTACTGCATCTATTCTTTATGAACCCAGTTCAACATAAAAAATGGAACAAAACTACTTTTGCATTTCAACTGCTTACAGTATGTTTATTCGTATACATTGATAATTAGGTAGCTTGATTAAATTCTGAAGGTAGCTAAAAGGTCAGAACATGCACTCTGACCTACCCACAGTGAGATGGTTAGTATTATTATTTTTTTAATATACGTAATTTCAAGCAATCTGGTTAAACACTTCCACAGTGAGAAAGCAAAAAGATCGGGAGGTATTAGGAACATTCCTCCAGTCTTCACAGAGTTAAGTTTCATCAGTATTAAAAAGCTAAGCTGAGAAATGGCTATAAAGCTAACCCATAATTTTACACAAGTGTTTTTATTTTATTAGATGTTCTTTTAAAAATTTTCTCCCACAATCATTTTAATAATTACCCTCCTCCTCCCCTCAAGAATATTTAAAAAAACATACTGGCTATGATGTAGAGCTATTGCAAACATTAATAGATTTCTTTTAAAAAATTCCTGCATTAAGTGTCCACGAAAATGATTAATTTTTAATGAATAATGTCCAAAGTAATATTTTCTAATTGTTTAGAATTGTAGATTTTTTGTATAACTCAAATTTTATATTATATATACACAATTAGTTGTAACTTACAGTAGCATGTCTCCAATACTTAAAGATATCTTCTAGTTTAGAAGATGGGTTAAACATGAGGTAGTTTCTCCACTCATCAAAAGTGATTGTTAAAGATCCATCTTTATCCATCCTACAGTAGACAAAAAAAGATGTCATATTACAGGTCAAAAAGGTTATATAATTTATATTTCAAATCTGTACACTATGCCAACTAAGGTGCTTTCACCCACTATAAAAGTACCATTGATAAAAAATAATGTCCAAACTAATATTTTTAAGTATATTTTTTTACAGAAACTACAAAAATTTACTATTTATGGACTTCATTGTCCATATCTCTTCTACTTTTAGGCAAATTGTAGACTTATGGCCTGACAAAATCATGAAAGATGAGCTCTTGTGGGCCATGTTTGCTTCTTTTTTTTTTCCTGTACTGACTGAAATAAGAAAAATAAAAACACTTCAGAGAGGGGTGGTAAATAAACAAGGGGGAACACCTAGAGAACAAATATCACAGTTCTCATACTAGGGGCAATTGAGTACTTTAATATTTCCTTAAAAAAATTAAGAACTTAAAACTTATATGATATTAAAATTTGATTTATTAACTATCATCATAACCCTCAATACTATTAAATAATTTGTATTATTATTATCATCATAACCCTCAATACTATTAAATAATTCATATTATTATTATCATCATAACCCTCACTACTATTAAATGACTCTGGGATACCAAACTTAAAAATTTTCAAAACTAATACAAATTATATATCAGTTGAAATTAATATTTTAGAATTCAAGTGCTGCCCGATCAACACATCTTATTATACGTTTAAATTAAGTTGGTCCTTACAATATTTATTAGCTTAATTTAAAATGCACGTGTTTATTTCATGAAACTAAGTAAATAATACATGATATTTCTAACAATATTTGTGTGTGTTTGCATACAGAAATATATTAACAGGAGCATCAAATACACATGTTAAAAAATAACCAACCTGATAATATGAATCACACCAAAATCAAAACCCTGTTAAGGAATAACTGAAAGGAGGATGAATGAGTAAAATATTTTTAAAATTTAAAATAAGAACTTTAGTTGCAGGATCTGCAAAAAAAATAAATAAAAATAAAACAAACAGAAGTAAAAATTCATAAGCCTGATAATTCTCTTATTGTACAGGAAGGATAGTTATATTAATATACTAAAAAATAATAATAATAATAAATAATAACAACAACAACAACAACAACTGAAAACAAGGTTTCAAAATATGTTGCATACAAAAGTTGAAATTTTTTAGGGTAAACTTAGAAACCTCAATAAATTTTTAAAAATGTAAAAGAATTAAGCAAAAGTAGTACACATTGAAATACATTAAATTATCGTCTATATTATTATCCTTTGATAAAAAAACTCACATCTGTAAGAGGAAAATAAAAAAAATCCCAGAAATACATGTTCAGGTTGCTATCATTATAATTACTAGATTTAATACTGTTTACAAAACATGATTAAAAAATATGCTAAAGTTTAAAACACTTGCTCATACACAGTAAAAATTATCGTTAAGAGAATAAATCAAAATTATATGCTGTATTCACAAATGCAATGTTTTTCAGGTACGTTCTTATTGTTACACCAGGTAGTGTTAGTTAGTTATTTCATTAGTCAAATTCACACACCTTAGAAATAAAAAATTATGGTAAGCTCAATCAATGAAATATTACTACTATTACTAAGAAAATTCATAAAAAGCAGACCTGTAAGAACACTTTCAATCTATCTAGAGGAGCTGTGCTAGTTCTTGAGACTCCTCCAGCTACGCCACCTGCCACAAGATGGCGCCACCACATTCCTGTGTGCATTTCTTGCTCGGTGAAATCATCAGGTATAAGGGTGTCTTCTCCAATATCTAGGAACTAGAAAATATAATTAAAGTCTGTTCCTAATTAAACTTGATATGCAGAATTACTATTTATAAAGCAAAAGTACCTGGCTCTTTTAGGTTCAGCATTCAAATGACCAAACTTTGTCTCAACAATTATAAATTAATCTGTATTTGCTATTGGTGACTGTTGGGGTGGGAATGACAGATATGAGACATAAAACACAGTTTCTCTGTGTAAAACAACTCCAATTGTAAACAGTGCTGTTGCATAAGACTAACATTGCTTTTAGTATCAGAATTTTTTTTTTTTTAATACTTACCAACTGTTTTACCTTCTTTTAAAACACCCAGAATTTGGAATTAATCATTACACATTATATATATCACTTATCCATTTCCAAGTAACTACACGGACATTACGAGCCTCCACCACTAAATAGTCATGTGACTAAAGTGGAACGAGACATAGGACAAAACATACATGTAGCAATATCAAAATCAATTCATAATTTCTTTAAAAAAATGACAGACAGAAAAAAAAATTAATATCCAATTTAAACACCAGATCAAATATACACACATACACATATATATCCAGTCATTGGTTTCAAATGTACAGTTGGCTCAATATAAAGGAAAAAACTGATGGTTCTATTTTTCTGATTGCTCTGTGTATATCTTCTGGAGAAAAGATAGCAGGTATATCTGATATGCTTACCAAAGGGTACAACTGGTTGTTGTATTACCGGTAATATGTTACAGCTTGCACATTAAATGTATTAGTTTAACTGTTATCTACATCTCTTCATTGTTGTTGTTGGCATTGGAAACTTTTGCTTGATTCGGGTTTTCTATTTTAGTTAATTTTTTTTTATAAACTTCCATCGTATATAGATTTTTTCGGTATATTTTAACATCATCTTAATTAGTACTTCATATTAGTATATTAATCGTGTCATTTTAACATTATTGGAACAAGTTATTGAATAATTGGAACTATAGAACTAAGAATATTCTAGTTGGCCCCTACATTTAATTGGCAAGCAAATTACAAAATCTAGAAGCCAGAATTTTGTCTAACTTTGAAGTCTGATTATTATTTCAAACAAAACTTGAACTTCATACTTTGATTAAACAACAGTATTTTCAAATGACTCCAAAAACTATTTCATGGTTTAAAAACACCATTTCTAAGGAAACTATCTTTCCATTAATATAATGATTCAAGTCTTGTTTTCCCATGTGATTAGTCTTCTCAGCCAGTGGCTTTGTTACTACAGCCCTCCCTTCCTTGTCACACTTTTATGATGTCACACCATGTTGGCTAAAAAATGACTATTGAAGCTCAGCATTGAAAATAACCATAACCAACAGCTAAATCCCATTGGACAATATATATATAGTAAATAAAGTGGTTTAAGCAGTAATCTGAGATTTCTCAAGCTACTGGATACCTGGGCCTCTTGTACAGGTAAACAAATGATGTTAATATATAGTTCAAAACACTTGAAAATAATATCTAAGTATGAAAATAAAGCTTAAGTTTATGATTTATTTTGATGTTCAGTTATATATTTGAACACTACAAAATTCTTCTAAAAGACATCAGGTAAATTTAAAGGTTTAACGAGTACAGAAAGCAAAGGTAAAGTATTCTGATAATGTAAATCCTTATTTGTTGAACATTATTCTTAAGTTTATTGTATTAAAACAACACACACACACACACATAAAACCAGTTTCCTTATTTCTTTATTGAAAATAAACTATTTATTAGATAAAAATTGATATTAACCAAGAATACGATTAACAAAAATCATTATAACGAGACTCATAGATCATGGATAAATCTGTCAGTTTTTGCTATGATCTTTATGACCAGAAATTGTAACTACAATTGGCAGGTTAAAGAATAAAAAAGAAATATGTTAATGAATGTCAATCAATTTGAAAATTTCTAGATATATAACAATATAAGAATTAAAATATTTAAACAAAGGGAAGAATTTTCTATATTTTTTCAGATCTATATTGTGAAACAAAATACTAAATATTTCACAACCTAAAAAATGAGAGCAGTACTAAACCAAGTTATATGAATTTAAATTTTTTAACACTTTATATGGCCTCAGTCAATGTGACCGACTTCATAACCACAAAGTAATTACAACAGTTTCCAAAACAATAACTTTTAATATGGTAAGTGTATCTTCACAAACTTTGGCATGTAGTGAGGGTCATGATAATAATATAATAATACAAGTTACTTAATAGTAGTGAGGGTTATAATAATATGTACGATTATAATTTAAGTACTTTCCTTATGAATTTAAATTTTTTAACACTTTCTATATGGCCTCAGTCAATGTGACCGACTTCATAACCACAAACTAATTACAACAGTTTCCAAACAATAACTTTTAATATGGTAAGTGTATCTTTACAATATTTGGCATGCTTTAAGTAAACATCACAAGTCTTTTGTACACAAAAAGTCAGATTATTTACTAACGATTTGTCTGTAAATGTATGGAGTCAGAGTGTTGACAGCTCCGAGCGCAAAGTGATTTATGTTAATATCAAAAATACTTTTCTTCATCTGAAAATTTTCAAATTTCATTTGCATAACCTCTAATACCTCCTAAATAAAGATTCTTTTCAGTAGAACTTTTATCTTTTATTTTCTCTATTCTAATTCCCGAAGCTTCTCAATCTGAACATCACAAGAGAAACTTTCAAACTGAAGATAAAATAAACAATACACTTATGTTTATTTTAAGTATGCCAAATTTTGTGAAGATACACTTACCATATTAAAAGTTATAGCATGGAAACTGTTGTGAATACTTTGTGGTTATGAAATCAGTTACATTGACTGAGGCCATATGGAAAATGTAAAAAAAAATTTAAAATTCACATAACTTTATTTAGTACTGCTGTCATGTTTTAGGTATGACAGATTAGAACTTTATATTTCTATTAGTTATAAATAAAACAGAAAGCTATAGGAAATTTGTGAAAGAGAGGATGTAACAGGTTGGTGTTGCAAGTGGGTCTCATTTTCTAGCTCATAATTCTGTGCACAAATAAGACTGAAAGCTATAAAAATTATACTTTGCCTTAGTAATATCTACATTATAATGAGTATGTTATGCTAACTTACAAATAATGATAAGAGTTATTTAATAGTATTGAGGGTTATGATGATAATAATAATAATAATACAAATTATTTAATAGTAGTGAGGGTTATGATGATGATGATAATAATAATACGAGTTATTTAATAGTAGTGAGGGTTATGATGATGATAATAATATGTATGATTATGATTTAAGTACTTTCCTTACCTGAACTTCTGATTCAATGTACAAGTAGTTGTAATGATTCTCTATAGGTGAAAGGCAAAGAATTCTCCTCTGTTCAAGCCT
>NW_013666224.1:175060-186507 GCF_000517525.1 Limulus polyphemus
TGCTCGACTTGCAATCTGAGGGTCACGGGTTCGAATCCCCGTCATACCAAACATGCTCGCCCTTTCAGCCGTGGGGGGCGTTATAATGTGACGGTCAATCTCACTATTCGTTGATAAGAGAGTAGCCCAAAAGTTGGCGATGGGTGGTGATGACTAGCTGCCTTCCCTCTAGTCTTAGACTGCTAAATTAGGGACGTCTAGCGCAAATAGCCCTCGTGTAACTTTGCACGAAACTCAAAAACAAAACGTTTTTTAATATTTTTTTTTTTATTTAATTCATGTAATATGTTCACATTCATTGGTCACAACTAGAAGAATATGGATAGATCATACATTCCTGACTCGGAAGGCCACCCAAAAAATGAAATTCCTCTTAAACGTTTATAAAGTACTGCCTTCTTCACTCAGGGGATGTAATATTTAGATCCCCAATTTTTCAGGAAATTATCACTTTCCTCTTAAGCTTTTAAGTACTGGCCTCCATTACTCAAGTATCAAAATATTACATTCCCAAGGAATTGAACTTTGCTTGAGAAATTCTTTTAAATTGGTTTTCCTGATAGGGAACGCATGATCCATCAATATACCTTTAGATAAGACCAATGAAAGTGAACATATTGCATAGATTAAATAAAAAAACAATTCATGAAGAAATGCAACTTCATACGAGGGATTGTAATTTTTCTGATAGTTTTCCCTTGAATGAACATAATTTTATTTCGTTACTTCTATCCCTAAAAATAATGGGATGGTTTAAATTTCTGTCTTTTGTATAGGGAGAGTATGCATACAGTTTTGAAGAATTAAATGGTCCCTTGTTGTCCATGTGTGTTAAATTACTTTACTTGTCTGGCTACATAAAATAGATGAAAATGTCAAGCTTTACAAGTTAGCAGAATTTTTTGTTCTAATGGATGAAATATTTCGAGGTAGTAAAATATCATTAGCTTAATAGTAGTGGCCGAGAAAACGAGTTTACAAGGGTATGAAAGTCAGAGTCTATGAAACTATGTTAGCATAAAATTTAAGCCCAGTGTCTTTACATTCACATCAACCATCCATGTTGACAATGCTCATGAAGACTGAAGCAGAAAAAACCTTGAGATAATAAATAAGTATTTTACACTTGCTTTTATGGCAGAGAGGAAATTATTATTTTTCATTCTTCTCTATGTGACATAACAAAACAACCTTTTTTTTTTTAACAATACTTCACCTTCTTAAACCAATTTTTAAAATATTTTTATGATAATTTCTTATACAAAGTCAATTTAAACTGGCAAGTTTCATTTTGTTGCTATATGTTTGAATTTTTCTAAATAATTCTAGTCCAATATTTTGAGATTTTACATGCATCTTAAGGACATTTGCTTACCGGAGTCTAAAGAAGCTACTTTCAGTATCTGACCTATCCTTTGAATGTCTGTTACAGTGTACAAATACCTTCTCACAGTATACATTAGTTACAATACCAAAGTGCAAGTAATTCTATGCCATTTGTTATTATTTCTTTAATAAGAGTGAAAAAATTAAAACATTTATAGTTAAGTCTGCGTTATAGTGATGTAGATGAATGTCCCAGTTGACTGGACTGAATTTTGCATTTTATTTAATTCTTTAATAGAAAAGGTTAAGTAACTACAAAAACAAGAGTAGACTTAGAAAGTAACGTTGGTATGCTTTTAATTATCGACTAGTTATCTTACTTCCACATTCCCTGCGGCATGTGGAAGACCCATTTTCTCCAGAGCTTTAGAAAGATCTTGAAAATTGATGCGTCCATCACCATCAACGTCGAGTTGTTTAAACAAGTTTTCTAACCTCTCTTCACGTTGGGTTGGAAGCTCTTGAAAGTAATGAGGAGGACGGTTAGCGTTTGACTCGTTCATTTAAATTACTTGAACTTAAAAGATGAAAACCAAATAAAGTTATTAAAAATCCATTCCTCGTATTAAAATAATATTACAATGACAAATATTTCAAACTTTTGTTTCCAACTAAGAATAAATGAATAAACATCGCAAGAGAAAAAGCCCCATCTATGCTAACTGGAGAACTGTGGTAGTTATTTCTAATTATAAAAATATCAATAAATTTTATATTTAACTAAATCTAGACTACGCGACACATGTTCTTGAAAAAAAAATTACAATAGAAACTTTTTCTCAATAGATATTTCACGTTACTTCCGACTATTTTTTACAAAGCAGAATCTCTTAGATAATGATATCTATTAAGATGGGATGGTAATTGTCATGGTATTTTCAACTTTTTTTTTTTTTGAACGGCACTTTATGCGACACAAGGTTAGACGGCGAGGACACAGACTTCAACATCAGGCATATCCATTCATAATTTAGAATTGCCAGAGGAAGGGCTCATCGATAAGTTTGAGGTCTTACAATGCTAGAATTCGGGTTTCGATACTCGCGATGGATGCAGAACAAAAGATAAGTTAATCTTAATTTTCTGGGCTACGCGTTGACGCCAAAAATGCCTACATCACTAACGCAGGAAGAAAATACGATATATATAATTATAAGAAATATAAAAACTAAATCTACACACCCTTTGTTTTTCAAAATTTTCGATATATTTAAATTCCTGATAAAGTTATGGTTAAAACGCTATAGTTAAGTCTTCAATAATGTATTTTGAGTATGTCAGGCATGAATATCAGCAATCAATTAAAGTAATTTCAATTTCAGAATCGAATCAAATAAAATTTATTTACTCATTGAAGAAACAGTTTCCGCTGCAATTGTTTTCTACTGCGCTTTAGAAATAAGTGATAACGGGTTTACCCTTTAGCTCAGTCTGTAGAACACTGGATTGGCTGACGAGTTTTGGGTTCGAATGCATCTGATGAATGTGTTTAGAGTTTTCCCCATTACTTGTGAATATAGATTGAATGCTTTTGTTATTGTTTAATGATTGCAATGTAGACAAGCGAATAAAAGCATTATAAAAAATGATAAGATGTACACAAGTAAACCTGTTCATGGAACCATCTTAAGCCTGATATCGCAAGGTTTAAAATATTTTGTTTCCACTGTGATATTCAGGTATATCATATGTTTTCTATCTGCTTTAATTATATTAGAACCAAAAACCTTTTCGTTGATATAGTTGATATGTAATTTTAGCATAGACACGTGATCCAGAAAGTCGTTGTGATTGCCCTCTTGTAGTTGCTACATTTCTTTGTTCTTTATAGTAAATAATGTTTTGTTTTTTTATCTTAGAGGATTCTGCAGTAACATATAGCATCCAAGTTGAAAGGATTAATGAGTGTAGTATCATTTGCTGGCCAAATCAACACTGTCTGTATGTTACAGCCGACAATTGATGAGAACAAAAGTGACGCTGTCAACTGGATAAAGAACCGAGCTTATTTGTTGCATTTATTTGTGCTTTATTTATGCCAAGTACATATTCTGCATTTTCTATTTATCTGTTTCATAATACAATTAGTTTTCGTTTTGCTAAATTTGTTCAGTCTCGTTATTTCACACATACAAAAGGAGAACTTATTCTAGTTATTAAATGCAAACTACTTTCATTTACTGGATGAATCTGTCATTGTTAACGGATCTATCTGATACTTGTTAGAAAATTAGTTCCCACCTAAAAACCCCACACCACCAAGGTTACCGTGGTTATTGAAATAGTTTCCAGCTTCTCTTAAAAGAATGGGAATTTTACTCAGTCTGCTGCATGAATAAAAGTTCTCGCCCCGAATACATCTCGAGTAAATCAAGCAAGACATCAGAGGCTAAAAATAACAACATAAAGCTTCAGGTAACAATTTCTTTTTTCATGAAATAACAAGAACTAAAACACCTCATGCTTCTGATTAAATAAAAACGTAATCAGGGATTTGAGAAATCAAATAAAACATGCCTTCAAAAGTTATGAGAATTACCAAAAAGAAACTAAACCTATCAAAAGGTGAAAGCGACGCATTGGAAGAACAAGGACAATACAATGAACGTGTCCGTCAAAAGTTAAAATTTTATAATTATGTAAAGCGAAAAGTATGTTGCAGACATTCTAGGAAACTTTTAAATGACTATGATGTTTACAAACAAATTTCTAGAAATCTACAACACTGAAATGCAAACTAACAATATCTTCAAATAGATTCAAAAGGAAAGTTACTCTAACATCTTCTCAATCTTCCACCAAATAGACGAATATTTGAATTTTATAGTCTACCAAAATACTATAATGAAAATAATTCACTATGCGTGATCGTTTTAGCATTTAATTTTGCAACTAAACTATTTAATAGCTTTTAGATAAATTATTACGGATTCTTAAGTTTTCCCAGTCTACATCACAAAATGAAAGAAATTCGAATTTCTGCTATAAACGAAACAGTTACTTTGTGTAGTCTGGGCGTTAATCATTATATTATATATCCATCCAGTTATATTGAAGAAAGTACTATTAAATGCAAATATGGCATACATTTAGGAAGAATTTCTAATAGTACATTTAAAACAATATTCAATTTTGTTCTTTGCAACACTAAAAATACATTAAAATTATTCTATAAACTTAATTCGTGACTGAACAATCGCACTGCTGGTGTATTTACTATTTCATATATTTACTATCTAGTAGGAAAAACCCTTACAACGTGGTTTGCACAGACCTGCATAACTGTGGACCCAGGGTGAAAGTTCTTCAACGGTATACATGATATGTGGAATTACTGACTGGGCTACTTCAGCCATCTTTTTAAATCGATGAAATTTCAACATCTTGTCACAAAAAATGCATATTCACCTGTAATATTTCAAACAAAATTGTCTAACTTCCAAGAGAACTAACTTAAAATCACAACTCGTTGCTTTTTCTCAGGGTTGCCAGAAGCTCTTGACAAAAATAGGACAACCTGTTCATAAAAACCGTACTTTCAAACAAAATAAAAGGACATACATATTTGTAGAAATAACACCCAGTGTTCATATTTTAATGTAATTAATATAAATTGTTATTTTCAAAATTCAGCTTACCTGAAATAGTTTTAAAATTCAATAGAAAGGTTTCTCCAAACGACTCCACAGTATTATCTTCTGTGTCAGTTCTGGTAACAATGTTTGAGCCGGAATTACTTGGCTATTGTCTGTCTTCCCCATGGTCGTCATTTATATCTTTGTCCTTACTGTATATTTGGCTTGTGAAGAGTGCTAACATTTTTTCAGTAACTTCAAAACCTTGGCAACAAATTCCCTTATTGTACATAACTGTTCTCACATGTAAAATTGACTCAAGAGAATTTGGGCTAAGGTGGTTGCTTGCCTTTGTCTTAACATTGGCTATATGTGAAAAAAAAAACCGTTCAACAAATGCAGCACCAAAAGGAATACAGTAGGAGTTCAAATCAATGGTTGCTAACTCTTTATAACATTTTTCTCCAACTGCATATTCATAATTTAACATAAAAGCCCAAAACTCAACTGGGTCTGATGGAATTTGTGAGCCAGGAAATTCCTCTCGCCAATTAGTTTTCATAGAGATGCGTTCATATTGATTAGCCACTTTCATTATATCAATATTTTCTTCTTTAGCTAACTGTTCAAGGGTAAGATCATTGAATCGTGGCTTAATTTGGCTAAGGCAAACACTAGGATTAAAATATTTCATATATTCAATTTTTATTGTTGTCTTATCAATTCTTTTATCAATCTGTTTTGTTGCCTGGAGCAAAAATCACGATAGCGTTGATGAATGACTAGTTTTTGCTGGGATGACGATTTGATGCCTGGAATGCAGCATTGAGTGATTCAGAATTTTGAATCATTGGACAAGCAAAGGTAAGATAAAGCTTGTTAACTTTACCAAGGAGCATTTCTTTCAGAAGTCGTGCATTATAGTTTCTATCGAGCAATGAGCAGAAATAGGCTTTAATTTCTTCCCATTGTTCTAAAATTATTCGTATACATTTTCCTAGAACAAACCACCGAGTTTACTTGGTGTAACTAGGTTGTCAAAGTGTTCATTTCCATTGTTAATTACGGTTTATACTTATTGGTATTCTTCTCGACGCAAAGAACTTAAACTGAACCAGTAAGAAATTTCAGAAATCAGGTATTTTAAGTTGGAAAGCAAAATTTTAAATGATTTTTCACAGCACAATACTAAACTGTGACAAGTACATTTCACAAATTTAATGTTACGATTGACATCACTAAACCTTGAAAAAACTGAATTAAAATCATCACGGACATTGTTTGCATCATCAGTACCTAAACCAATGCAACAGGTTATATCAATATTACTCAAGTTTAAAAAGTAATAGCATTGAATGGACTTACCTGTTGTAGATATGACATGAATTCTATTTTTTGCAGTTTCTTAGAAAAATATCTTACACACAAAAGCTTTGTTGCACTCGCATCTGTAGATTCATCAATTAGCAATGAATATATTTTACCTTTTACATAATCGATTAGCTCTTTCAACTAATGACAACGAAACAACATTTATATTAGGTACATACAATTTGTACGATGAAGTTCAATTTTTTTCAAGAATGATTCTTTTACCATAACTTGCTATTTATTCTGTTTGATGATTTATTTATTAACACTACAGTAACAAGCTGTTGAGACACTGTACTTTATTTCAAATTCTTTGAGTTCCCTACCGGGGTTAACTGTGCTTGTTTTGAAAGTGTTGGTTAGTTTCCCTGTATTGGTAAGTGTGTTAGCATTTTTTCTGTGCTTCACTGTTTTCTCGTGCTCTTCCAAAGCAGATTTCCGCATATTGGATAAAATGCTCTTACACCATTTACAAAAACAAGCATTGTTATTCCAAGAAGGCCACTTAAATTGTTGCTCCCATTCCTTATTGGGATTTCTAGTTGCATTATAAGATTTTTCCACTTATCCATTTTGTTGGAGGGAATCTTTTTCATATAATTAAGAACTGTCACTAAATAACATTTGGCGCCCCCAGTGGCATAGCAGTATGTATGCGGACTTGTACTGCTAGAAAGTGGGTTTTGATACCCATGGTGGGTAGAGCACAGATAGCCCTATGTATTGATTTGTGCTTAATAACAACAACATTTGGCAAAATTTGCAAATTTCTGCACGTGGTCACGCGAGTATGAGAAACTACGAAGACGTCGATAACAGTACTGCACTCATGCGGCAGAGACAGGTAGTCTCGACCAATCATAGGATGAGACCATTGTAGTAACATGTTTGTATGTGATGCAAACTTGAATGCACAGCAACAAGTGTATATTTAAAACACGTTCAAGCCAGTAACTGTCCTTAATTCAAAGGAGCCTAAAAAGAACAATTCTAGTGTTCTCTTTATTTCAAAAATTATCGGACAAGCGGGTTAATAAAAAGTTTGAATTCTAGAGTTAATCGTGATCAAAATAACTTTGGTTTACAGGCGGTGGGATAACCATGCAACTTACAGCTTCAACAGTTGATACAGGTGTGTTAAAAACATACATAACACGTACATATATACACACAAGTAAAACGACCTTAGGTGGCGTTCCAAGGTATCCTTGAAACAGTATGTAGTAGGATTATTGCAACTAGTCAATGTTAACACTTGAGCAAAAAAATAAAAAATAAAAGCATATTTATAGTTTTTTGATACATACCACTGCTTCTGTAATGGAGTGTGTTATATTTTGTTATTTAAATCTCTTTCATTCTCAGTGTTTTTGAAACATTGGGATTAAAATATTTGTTGGTGATTAGTCGTATTTGACATTTTTAGAGCGAAAAATCTTGTTTATTTAACAGAAGAAAATGTTATACGGTGTCACTTCGCGAGAATTATTGACTTTTGAAGGACTTATCGGTTTTATTTTTTAATAGAGAAGCAATCCAATATTTGATTATAGTTTTAATATTGTAAGAAATTAGCAATAAAGTTGTATGGTAAATGTAGTTTTTTCCGCAAATTTATCCTTTAGATTTTGTCGATAGATGGGACTTCAAATCTTTCTATAATTGAATTAGTGATTACAAATTTTTATAACAAATGATTATAAAAAAAAAAGACTATTAATATTTTCAAACCGCTTGTTGCTTTGTAAGTTGGTTTTAGGTTGTTTCCGACTAATTAGATCGCTAATTCGACATTAGCAACTTCCACAAAGTGTGTTGGAATGGTAATAAATTTTCAGTCAGCGTATGTTTATTATACTGTTTGTAAATGGTTATTACCGAGGATGGCATATTCTCAAAAATTTGAATTTTTTTTCGACATTTAATAAACTTCTTGAACCAGTTTTTTTAAGTATATATAACTTGGTAGAAAAACAAAACTTCAGACGTGTTTTGCAAATCCAACCAACACTAAATAGATAGTTAAGATCAACAAATTCAGTATGAAAACTTGTTTGGGAAGCGTAGTATATTGATACATAGATCCTAATACAATACTTAACTAACTTATCTTTTATATTTTATTCAAAAACCTGCATTAAATTTCTAATGATTTTTTTTACCTGTTTTGACTTGTAAGCCTCTAAAAAGACATTGGTTGGTAGGTATGAATAGAAATATACCTTACTGCTGGTAGACATGCAAGTGAATTTTTTTGTCAAATTTATTAAAGAACCTTTTAAAATTTTTTGTTGCGAGGTTTAAAATCTCTCGAGGATCAAGTTTAAGATATTAATTTCAGTAAGATCTTTGTGACTAAATTTTTTAAAATTCCTTTTCCCCATCATTTTCAGTTTGATGAAATATAAATATTGATCGAAGCCTATTTCTTATTTATGTTTTGTTTATTTGTTTGAAGTAAAGCATAAAGCTACACAATGGGCTATCTGTGCTCTGCCCACCACGGGTATCGAAATTCGGTTTGTAGCATTATAAATCCGCAGACATACTGCTGTGCCACTAGGGGGAGGGGGACTTATTGATGCAATTCTAAGTGCCCCAAAAATTGTTTTAAGTGTTCCCAGTCCCACAAGTTAAGTTACAATGACAGCTCTTTTATCTGTGTGTATCTTTCCCAACCTTAATATACGTCAGACAAACAAATAGTATTTTGAATAAGAGATAAGATAATCTTGGATACAGTCTGTTTTTATTAAAGGTTTCATTGGTTGTGCAATAGCTATAGTTACGGTGTAATAGAAGAAATTGGTACTCGAACTCAGCCTCAAGCGATGCAAAACGCTAAGTTATTTTTTTTTCCGAGCCTTAGTCTTTTAATCTACAGGATAATAATAAGTGTACATGTTTTATCAATCTCTTAGTCGTTTTAATGGTATATGAAATACTTGCACTGTTTAGGAGCAGCTGTAGTCATCAGATTGTGGAAATCATCTTCGGGTCCTAACTTATTTGGAAAGTGGAGTGGTGGGCAAGAAAAAGCATCGTCAATCTATTAATTGTTAACAAAAGTATATGTACACGAAGTAGAAAAAAAAAATAGGGTTACACGCCCTTCAGCGCCTATAGAAATCTTGTAATAGGAAGTGGGTTTCTTATTATAGGTTTATTTTATCACAGCTCAGGTAAAGTATAAACTTTTATTTATATATTCTTTTAATATATGCAAATACATCTTCGAACTAAGCTGAGAAAATGATAACAAAATTAACAACATAACTCTAAAACTTCAAAGTTTCAATTCTCTCTCTACTAAATTGTTTTTTTCAAATCGCACCTTCTTTCCGTATCGTGGATATCGGAAGTATTGATTATGTTAATTAATAAAAGAACAACAAATATTCATGTTTATAGTTTCGAAAATTCAGTTTTCTTCAACTTTAGCTCTCGTATGTGCATGCAATAATCACTGTAAAAAAGAAGAAAAAAAAGAGTAGATTATCAATGAATTAGCAAAATATCGAGATTAAGAGTTTAACAGCTATACACTTTTAACAAATTATGGTAGTTAAAAGCAGCTGGGGCCTGGCATGGTGGTTAGGGCACTCGACTCGCAATATGAGGGACACGGGTTCGAATCTCTCAACGAATTTGCCCGATCTTTCAGGCACGGGAGCGTTAAATTACGATGGTCAATTCCACTATTGGACTAGTGGTGTTGACTAGCTGGCTGTTTTTCCTCTAGTCTATCACGTCCACATTAGGAATGGCAAGCGCAGATAGCCCTCGCGTAACTTTACGTGACATTCAAGACAAAGCAGACGATTTTTTTTAACTCTGGCAATTAATTCATTTTTCATATGATGTAAAAGATGTAACAAAAAAAAAAAAAAACGGATCTTGTGAGTCGATGATTTTGAAATCGTTATTTATAACATAATAATAATAATAATAATAAAGTAGCTGACTACATTTAAAAAATAAATTTTATAATTACGTAGCAAAAGTTAATTTGCCATAAAAAAACTTATGATATTTTTGCCTACGTCATGGACTCCCATGTAGTGGTCCAACAACAATTTAATTCACCATTACAAAGAAACGCTATGGGCAAAAAGCATTAGATGTTGTCATGGTAACGGACACCTCGCCCAGTACCACCCATTACGTACAGGATGTCCATGTGGTCAGATAAGACCGAACAAAGTTTCTGTTATTACATTTTGTTTGAATATGTATGTATGTATGTATGTATGTATGTATGTATGGGAGTGGCTGCCCTTGTTTTCTATCGTAAAAAGCTTTCGGAAATTTCAGCTAGAGAGCGTTATAACACCAATATAAAGGAAGATACGAAATATTACACGTGGGTCAACTTCGATACACACGTAATAGAACCTGTACAAGATCAAAAATGTTAAGATTAAATGTTCATGTCACGGTTCTTGCCAAAATACAAATTTTGGGATTATGAGAAACTGTCTTAAAAGTGTGAGAATTAGTTCAGTCATGTGTAGGGGGGTTCTTAAACTTCCCAAATTCGAGAACCGCCCGAGTAAACAAGTAATTTCCTGGGACCCCTACTCAGTTGGGGGAACGGAAGTGGATGCTTTTCCAATATATTTCAATAAATTCTGGTACTAAATCTTATAAATGATTTCAAAATAAAGACGTGTTTACGTTTTATCGAGTTTCCTACCGCGTCTAACTGCGATACCTATTGTGACCGGCAGTTTCGAAATCGCTGCATTAGGGTTAGGTTGAACAGCAAACAATTATTTGGCGACAAGTGTTACGATTTAAGATTAGTAAATTTATTTACTATGGCCACGATTTCGTACAAAATTTTTTTTAGCTAAAAATCATGGTTTGAAACTATGGTGATTATACTTCTGCTATTAATATGACGTTTGTTTACTTTGTGCTTTCGGGGAAAAATTACATAACAGTGGACTTAAACGTAAAGCATTATTCCCCCCACCCCACCCATCAGAATAACGTTAACTTACACCCTAGATCCAGAGTTAAAATCGCAAAAATCCACTAACATAAACGTGTTTGAAGCTGACACAAAGGTTACCATACCACTTTAATTTGAACAACACAGAAGACTCGTAG
>NW_013666224.1:186808-188803 GCF_000517525.1 Limulus polyphemus
ATATATATATATATATATATATATACATATATACACATACATATATACATACATACATACACACACACATACACATCTCAAAAGTCAGTATGTACTTATAATTAAAACAGAATAAACAGTGTTTTTTTTTTTTGGTAAAGTTTGTAACCGTGTACTTTTACCACACATCTCAATTGTCTGAAAAAAAAAAAATCAGTTGAAATTGGGTAATGTCACTTATGTAATGTCTAACCGAGGCCAAAGTTTGTTTTTATTAGATCTTTATATAAGGTTATTTTAGTTGGATGGCTATTCAACAGAAAATGTAAGTATTATAATCTGATTTTCCTTTCCCAAAATACCCATTTTCACGACTACAGTATCGAAAATAAGTTAAGTGCCTAACTGCTCACATTTCTCAAGCAGTTAGTTTAATTTTCGTCTTTAACTATACATAAATACAGTTAAATCACTAGTGGTTCACATTCTGGATATAATATTTCCAAATCATTACGGTTTTGTCTAAATTAAGACCTCAATAGTCCATTTATATATTTTACGGTTGTACTTAAGAATTTCAAAACTCATTCATTTCTCATTAATATAACTACATTTTTCTTTATGTAATTCCCTGCATTACTTTTACTGAATGTTACTTGAATGGCTATGAATAAACTAAAATAAAGTAAACGAAGCAAATCAGTTTGAAGATGTTGTCCACTCAAGTGTTTTGTAAAAGTTATTAAATAGCATGTTAGCGATATCACTTCACTGGGGTAAAAACTCCTAAAGTTTGTGGTATCCAAACATTTGCACTTGCGACATTCGATTTTTCATCAAATCAGAGGTGGCTTAAGAGCTCATAACGCCAAATTTCACAGTTCGATCCCTACGGTAGAAACAGAACTTTGCTGATAACTCATTGTGTAGCCTTGCCCATGGGCGTCCGCAGAAATTATTCCAGGGAGGAGCAAAGTAGCGTGAAATTGTTAATTGAATAAAAAAAATTATATGCATATTCTGAATGAATAAAGAAATAAGTATGTCCTATTTTCCAGGGAGACAAGTACCCCTCTTGCCTCCCCACGCCCTAAAAGAAGGAAAATAAAGGAGGTGTGGAGAGAAAGCAGGAAATGTTTACAACAAGAGAGTTGGAGAAAACCCACCGATTACAACAAACAAGGCTTAAAACAGTTAAAATCGTGTGCTTTACTTCTCACATTCACCTCCTCCTCTCTCCCTGCAATTTTCCTATTTCGATCCCTTATGAAAGAATTATTTTTTAAAACAGTTATTTAGAAAGGCACTTTAAGAAAAAAAAAAAAATCACCTTGCTACAGGACCCAGCCAAATACGAGAACTTAATTTGATACTCTCGCTACCAAAAGCTCTCGTCCAGTCGAAGTATGTAAACAGAGGTATCCCTTATACTTAAAGTTTCTGAAAGATTACGAAAAGCAAACATGCAGGGAATTGTTTTACGTCATTCTCTACAAAGTTTTACAGCAACACCTTTAATCAGCGGAGTATAGAAATACAGCATACATAGTCCTCTTGTTAATCACATTCGCGTGTCATGTCTCCCGTTCAGTGTAAATATACTCGCAACTGAAGGGAAGGCAAGCCAAAAGAGGCCCCGAATTAGTCAGAATTGTAACTAAAGTTATACGGAAATAAATATAGAGGATCCAGATATTTTTTTTTGCAGGGGGGGGGCATATTTTGTACTTACGCCACTAGAGGAAATCAGATTCACGATATTAAATCTTGTATTAGGTCGTCGAGAAATTAATAATGCCGCGTTTTGAAACAGTTTCATTAACCACCCCTCAAAAACTTACATCATATACAACAGTTAAATGAACTGCCTAAACATCACGTTAGTGTAGCCTGTATAATGTGTAAAGTTTAGTGGCACACGACGAGACATACACATTCGACATGCAGTGCTGTTCGAATACAAGAAGGGAAACAATGCCTCTGTAGCCACAAAGAATATCAAAGAAGTTTATGGAA
>NW_013666224.1:188813-192636 GCF_000517525.1 Limulus polyphemus
ACCCAAAAACCTGGACTTCATCCACAGAAAGTGATGCTTTGCATTTAGTGGGACGTCAAAGGAGTAATTCATTTCGACCGCCTTAATCCACAGCGAACTGTCAATGCAGAGATCTATAGTCAGCAACTAAGTTTAAATCAAATCCTTCATCAGAAACGCCCTTCACTCGTCAATCGGAAAGGTGTTCTTCTTCTTCACGACAATGCACGTTGTGGCACGTTTGACGCAACACAAGATTATGGAGTTGGGTTGGGAATTCTCCAGATATGGTACTGGATTACCATCTTTTTCGTTAGCTGCAATAAAATCTTAATGGGAAAACGTATGCAAATGTGGAAGGTGTTAAAGAGGACATCGACATTTTTTTGTTGTTGTTTCAAAGCCAAGCGAGTTCTTTAATCCTGGTATTAACAACCTGATTGTAAGATGGAAAAGCATCATCGATAAGAATGGAGGCTATTTCATCTGATAAATGTTTTATTATACCAGTTGCTCAGTTTTTTTTTTCTTCTTAAAAAAAATAAAAAAAATAGCGACATTAATTTCTTGATGACTTCGTACACACACAAATGTTTATGCACTTCATAATCACGATGTATTTAGAATAGGCCCCAAATGAATTAAAAAAAAAGCTCACAAATTACGGTACATTAAACCTATAGTTTCATGCATTTTGGTTGTACTATACATACAACAGACATTGGCGAGTTTTACGTATATTGATTTGATTATTTAGGAATGTATATAATTGGGTGGCTATTCACAATGTACGAGAATAATAAAAGGATGACTGTCGGGGGGAGGGGGGTAGTCCCTTCTCCCATCGTAGACGTATTCACCGTGATGGACGTTCTCATTGATTATTGCTCTGTAGGAGGTTTTTGCTCAATACACCGAGGTCAATCATACCCCCCCTCCACTTTTTGTATACATCGACAATGTGCGGACGCGAATTATGAGGGATTGTTTAAAAAATTCAAAGGCACAAAAGTCCACGAGAGATGCTTGAGAATGGTATAGCACGAATTCCTTTTTGTACATATTTCTTATATGTTGACTTGGACGTGCGACTGGATGCTGCGTCCTGATGGCATCCGATCCGTACAAAGATGGCGTTTTCTCGTTGCAAAGTTATGTCATTATGCGCTGTTCGTATTTCTAAGAACTCGTTACTCTATCTGAATTGCAGCAAGAGAGTTCAGGATTTTTTACTTTTGTAGTCTTAGGCCGCAGGAATGGCCCGAGGCAAGATGATTTGATACGTATAATATAGTCTCCGATTTTTTAAATATACGAGTCATGTCGGCACGTGCAAGTAAACCTGAATTTTAAATTCATACATAAATCACAGAAGTTGTATCATGGAGGTTAAATATGTTTAATAACCGATTTCACAGAAAACTAACCAACATTAAAAGGGAAAGGGGATATTTTGATAATTTCTAAGTACTATTGTGTATATTTTTTGACGTAGAAAGTTACCATTTCAAATTTAACAAACCACATAGATTTTCATCAATACGTTTGCTTTTCTACATACTGCAACTATTTTAACACGTAAAGGTGTACTACATGATAAGCTGTTATTGTAATATACCGACATGTAACGAAACTTTTTTTTTTTTTTATTTTTTTTTTTTAAATTTCAACGAACATCACGTATTTCATAATATTGTCATTGACTTTGATAAAAGCAAGCTACCAACATTGATCAGAATTAAGATTTAACCTAGTAATTAATACAGTTAATGTAATATGTTGTTTTTCCTTTTATCTCTTATTTCATAAACTTTAAAGTACCCCCCTTCCCTTTATTTTTCATTCTTGTCCCCATAAAATGAGATAGAAAAGCTGAACTTAAAGCAGCTGGGTGTGTCTCAGCTAGCCCATATGTAGGAGTACTTTAATAACACTGGCCTGCGATGGTTTTATTGTTCCGAAATTTTTACATGTGCTACAGTAATTCTTGTACGCTGAATCCGAAATGATATCCCTTTTTCTCCATCACGTACAGATTTTTTTTTTTACAAAACGTCATAACTTAATGCGTAAGAGAAAGACCACACCACGTTGTTTTGAGACTAAAAGTCGTAGATGTCACGCATACAAGTCACTATGAATGAGGATGCATATTCGTTTGACATCAACGTTCTTCCCCTTTTTTCAGTTTGTTTGTATTTTTTGTTAACAAACATAATAAAAACGGTCGTTGTGGTAAACGAAGTAATTTGATCTAAGTTTTTTCTTCCCGATTTGTAAAAAAATCCTTGTGATAGAAAAAAAACAAAAAAAAAAAACAACAACAAAAAACAGTGAATATTAATTTCCAAATTTGCGTCACTGAACTATGGAAAAATCAGTTATGAAAACCAAAACAAATGAGTTGTTAGAACTAATTATAAATGAGAACACTACAAAAAACAAGAAAGTGAATTTTAAGAATGGAATACCGTGTTAATTTTGACATAAGGTTCTTTAATACCAACATACCGCTAGAGAAAATTAAAAATTTAGCACTAAACTTACATTAGAATGGCAATAATAAAATTAAGTTTCCTAAACAAGCGTTTCAGAAAATGAAGAGCTTCGCCCCCACCCTCCCATATACTGGGAACCAGGCTATTCTGATTAGATAAGTAACAAGTTATGTCGTAAAGCATACCCTTAAAAAATAAAATTGTAGTGAGTTTTTTTTGCCCGTATACAGATTACTGTATTTTATACGGTGTTATGAACACATACATACTTTGAAGACCTCCCTGAAAAAATGAATATGTTGAATGTTTATTTGGTTATATCCGTTCCACCGCTAGATGGTCAACAGGCAGCATACAACAACATGCTAATCTACTTCATTCTCAAGCAATAAGCGCTGAATGAATATAATGATCCTATAAAAAAAGACAAATTAAAATCCTTCCTAGGGCCAACAGTAAAAAAGTACTGCGAATTAAGGAAAATCTATCTATTACCAGATTGAAACCGAAGTTTAATGAACAAAATAGTGCGGTACGTTTGTTTGGTTTACATGTATTAATAACTCAACTACTCTACGTTATTGGTTTCATATAGAACACCAATGTTTTTCGAGATTCATTCAAACTTAGCGTGAAGTTCACATATATATCCACGTCTTCAATATGACCTTCAAAACCACATGGGATGAGAAAGGAACGACCACCAATAAAATGTAGCCTTTCTGGCCACCTGTCGGATAAGTCGGCCAGCCTCCGACTGTGAAGAGAGATCGTCTGCAAACGAAGTAACCACCCGCGGTTAACTGGTTAGTTATAAGAGTGGCCAAAAACGAACCAAGTATTTTGATTCTTATCTGTACTAGACGCGAGTGGTTGATAAGCTTAGCTCATGACAGATTTTCTACCTGCCGTGACGCTACAATCGAACTACGCGTTTCTCGTAGTATGTTAGAAATTCTCTGCGACTGTGCATTGACCAAAGGAGGAGTTCATTAGAAAGACTGTTTTTTTTTTTGTTTAAGTGTAACATACATATTATACTTTAATTTTTTTTTAACTGGATCCATTTCTCCAAGTTTAAAACAAAATACTAAAATCACATTATTTAGATAACCAAACAAGCATTAGAATATATTCTTTTCCAAAAGGCTGATCTTTTCTTTTTATACTTAATTTGCTGTTGACTTTGTTAATATGCAAACGATGGAGTACTTATGAAATAGGGACGAGGAGGAGAGAAAATTGAAGTCAATTTCTTTGCAGTGAATGGAGCTCTTACAAAAAACAAGGTAAGTATTTTTTTTTTTTTTTTTTTTTTTTTTTTTTTTTTTTTAACACGACTAAAT
>NW_013666224.1:192800-211545 GCF_000517525.1 Limulus polyphemus
ATTTTTTTTTTTTTTTTTTTTTTTTTTTTTTTTTTTTTAAACACGACTAAATATTGTTATTGAGTCAGTATAACTATTTTATATACGCAAGATTCAACCACTATATTACAGACATTGCAAATAAATATTAACACTTGTATCCATCTCGGGAAGTGCAAGATATTAGGGCAAATATACTGACGTGGAACAGAAAAACAAACATACGTCAAGATTAATGGAACAAGGCGAATACGTTTTATGAAACTTTATAATCAAAGAATAGTTATTAACTGAAGACCTTGAAGTAATTTCCTTGTGAACTGGATTAATTAATCCAGTGTTCTGGTCTGCCTAGTTTTTGCTGTGTACAGGCAGAAATACTTCCTTAAACGTGACCAAAGCGCACAATCTGCATTGGTATTGGAAAAGTTCCTCTTTATAGAAGTTAAAATTCAACTTGGAATATGATATTTGAATCTAAAACACTGTTGCAAGGCAAATTAGTCATTAAAGATATTTTTGCTAGTAAATTGCAGTTGTCAGTGGTATGTCTGTACTTGAATCACGATTATGTAGTTGGTTTTATTTACAAAGAATCAATACATTCATGTAATCCAGAAGATAATCGTATGGAAACGAAAATATGTGTATAGCTTCAGTTACTTTTAGTTTACAATGAAAAATAGTTTGTTTAAACTTTAAAACAGTTTACTTCTTTCAGAAGGGCTGGGCGTAGCTTATTGGCTGAAGCGTATTTATCGCGACTCTGGGCGTTTGGTGAGTGAGAGTGTACAGGGTTATATAGCATGCAGAGACTTCGAATGGTAATTGTTTGATTTTCAGATTCGATCATCTTGTGTTTAGAATTTTTTTGGTACTACTAATTTTCTGTACATGTAATTTAAGTAATTATCTTTAACTATATCTTTACTATCCAGTTATGTACAACCATTTTCACGAGATGTCTTGAATCACCGATGTATTTTTTTCCTTATACCCTCTCTGAGGGTGTATTAATGAAGAAAGTAAGTGCTGGGCTGTAAATCTGACCTTTCATGGTTCGCTTCTAGTCGCCGCAAAATCGCGTTTGCATTTGGAGCCGTTGGTGTATTATATCAATGACGATCAAACCTCACTATTTGATTAGAATAGTCCAAGATTTGGATAGTGGCTGCTATTGACGATCTGCATTCCCTCTAATCTGTCAGTTCAAGATTAGAGATTGTTTGCGCGAATACCGGAAACACATGAAACAGCTTTTATTTGTAACGCTTCAGTAAACACAACTTAAGTAACAAATCTTATACATAGTGTTGTGAAAATTTTTTCACTCCATTATAGATATAGTTAAACCTTAAGTTATTTAATGGAAACTGAATTTGCATTTATATGAAATTGGCAAATAGCGTAACGTAAAGCCTAAATCTCAGATTTAACTAAACCTGAACATCATGTGAACTATACAGTGTACTTAAGGCCAGTTACCCTCCTTGTTTCAGCTTAGAAAAAATAAACTTAAATTTCCGTTACTTGGGTAACAATGCATTTGACTAATCAACAAACCCTGTTATAAAGTAAATAGTAAAATTAACCAAAATAAATTAATTAGATTCAGTTCACGAATCTTTAACATTAGGAATGCTGATTATATAGCAAATAAATTAGTTTTACTAAAGACTTGCTACAAAGTGAAATGCTAATAATATTCAAATTTAAACTTTATAGAAGCACTAGTTAAAAAAAACAAAACAAAAACATGCCTCAGTGTAGGCCTAAGACTACAGATAATTTTATACAGTTGCTTATTAAATTTCCATTTGATGTATAGATCTTTAATGACTCATTCAAAACTTCGTAATGAAGTGATCATCACAAGCAACCAAGTGGGTTTACATTCCACCAATCGAAGATGCGCAAATTAGCGATATATCGTGCCTTTACAGCGATTCAGACTATGTCACTTCAAAGTTGCACCGTAAGAATGAGGGTTGACTATAAACATAAATGCTGTTAAGTTCCCACTAGAAGCACCAGTGGATAAATATTTAAGTGTAAAAACTTTAAGCTTGCATTTTTTTTAAAACTAATTTACTAAAACTCGCTGAATATGCGAGGACCATATTGACAAAATAGATTTGGGAGTTGGTCGCAGTTTCTGCATACTTTATATCTTGATACGAGTTTTGTTGGTTTTAACTTAATCAGTTTTTACAGCCACAGACGGGTTAGGGGATGACCCCCGAAATTAATTTTCTCAATTAAAAAAAAAAAAATCTAATTTATTTACACTTAATTTACATTGCTCATACATTTTTCAAAATTATAAGATCCGTTAATTTTTTTACCACAAAAGGGAAATAAACAATATTAAATTATAAACTGGACGGAGTGCGGGGAATAGGTACATTTTTAATATAAATGTTTTTCTAGTGAATCCTTCCCCCCTCCTCCCAATCCAAAATCCAGGGCTACAGCAGAGAGAGTTTATTCTAAAGAATTGTAATCATTGTATTAAACTAAAATTTTGGGTTGGCTTACCCTAACGGCGATTTGCGTTCGATCCCTCTGTTGGTATACCGACAATAAAGATAGATAGGAAAAAATGTCACTTTCTGTTACGATGGTGACTAGCTTTGCAATGTATCTTTTAAGTTAGAATATACTCTTAATGTTAATTATTACAATTACACTAAAGAAATGGAGAAATACCATTAGAAATGACAGAAGAGCTAAAGATGTTTAATGTTTGTCAAAGTTAGATTGTTAGTAGTTTAGGCGTAAATAATTTAAAATTGCATTTCTACTCTATGTTCTTGCCTTTTACCTAAACTTTAGTGATTAACGTAGCATTAGGCGTAGGTCTAAGATTTGTTTCCAAATTATTTTATTTGTAATGACAAAAAAGTCTTACTATGTTTTATTGTAATCGATTTATATTATACTTCAAAAATCACATTTCACTAATTTCAATCTGTGCAGAATTAAGGGGTTATTGTCAAGGTAAGCTTTCTTAAATTAGTGTAGTAACGTTCGCTAGTACATTGAATTAACTTAAGTTTCTTGACTGTTTTGTCTTGTTAGAATAGTGTTCTAGATTCAGCATTACTTTGACCTTAAGCTTTAACGAAAGTATTTAGTTTTACGAAAGGTTTAAAAGTTATGTTAAAACAAATTACTTTAGGCCTAACTTATTGCTATGTTCATGCAATAGACTAATGTTAAAATAAGGTTCGTCTTGATTGACCTTGACGATTTTAGCACATGTAATGAATTTATTTATCAGGTAATCTTAAAAAAAAAATTCCTCATTCTTAAGCTTTAATTAATCAGTACCTTAAGCAAAGGAATTTATTTTGGAACGAAATATTTCTACCCATTGTACCAAGCACTAAATGTTAGAATAAAGATTTGAAATATTGCATAATAATAATATTGTTCCTTGAAACTTGAGTAATCCTATTTACAAAGGTTCTTTACAAAACTTTTTTGGACTACACTGTCTCAGTAACTTAGGCCAAAAGCTTTGCTGGTTTACGCTAAGATTACACAATGTGCCCACCACAAGTATCGAAACCCCGTTTTTAGCGGTGCGAGCCTTCGACTGACCGCAGAGCCATTGGTGTTCTCCAAAAAGCTATTAACTGGTTCTAAAAGCTAATAACACTGGGAATCATGACCATAAAATATGGTATATATCAAGACAAGTATATATCAATAAGAAATTTAATTTGACATTGTAGAAACACGTTACATTTGTATCTTATTTTGCCATTCAAATTCCTGGTAAATGTTTAAATAGAATATACTTGTTTATTACATACAACGGCTTTATGTAATGGTAATGTTGAAAGATATTTAGTTTATAGATTTGTTAGCTTGAGGGAGCCGTGGGTCGTAATAATGACGATAAATTAGGCCTAGAAAGTTCTAACGATTTGACGTTATGTGTAATAGTACATTCGAAGACAGGCTATAAATATGGGTCAGTGAAGCATCCAGGAGATAGTATAAGGATATTAATAGTTAAGATAGTGAGCAATTTTTAACAAGTGGAATGGATAAGTTAGTATTTGTATTTAGTGAAATATTTGGCTCAGTTAAAATCCAAAGCAACATCTACTACAAAAAAAAAAAGTATAGGAGAATTTATCTGGTCTACACACTTATTGCTATTACTGAAGGACCTTCTTGGACTAACTCAACCATGGACTTATCAAATATAGTTCCAAAATTTAGCTTGCCAGTTATTGGTCACTAGAGAAACAAAAAAAAATAAAAATAAAAAATAAAAAAAAATTTGGGAGCTAGTTTTAACTAGCGCAATTTGAAATTTCCAAGGAGAATAGGGAACCACAACCCATATTTGTTAATTTGAAAGGACCAACCTTAACATTAAGTAATCTTGCAGCCGAGATCTATAATTACCAAGCATTGGCAGCCACCTTATCTAACAGATTCAGAGTGACGCATCAGAAAGAAGTATCCAGAGCAAAGTTCCAGAACATGATACAAAGTAAAGATACCTTAACCAGACTTTCACAATACTTGGAAAGGCTTGCCCAATTATCTTATCTGGATGCTCTTCATGAAATGGATTCATTGGCATAGATTTATTAGTGCTATAATAAACGATGATCCAACTGAAACAAATTAGATGTACGTTTTTAAAGGAGGCTCTACACTTTATGATAGAACGCAAGTTCATTAAAGTTGCAAATAAACTACGAACAGTGCCATCCAAGTTCCATGAATTATATTGTGTAATATTAAAATCATTTCCTCTATATAGAACTGGATGTATTAGTTAAACAGAACAGAGGAAACAAGCCACAAGATAATAGAAGTTAAGTGTAACTTTAAAGGGTATTGCCAGGAACTGCAGTCAAAAGCCTGGATGAGAAAAAACAAAACAAAACCTTTCATAGGAAATTAGAAAAAAGGAAACTTGTAGATGTGGGGAACCTAGCAATTATAGCAGAGACTACGAAATTAATAGCTATTATAAGCGAAAGGCTAAGACAAAACAGATCAAAGGAACAGAGATAAAATAAAACTGGAATCAGTTGAATTTACGAGGAAGTTCAGCTAGGAATACTCCATCTATACAAATTTCTAAAAAGCTAATTATTTGAGGAAAATTGTCTACGAATCCATGTGCTTGTTGATGGTAAACGTTACAGTATATTGATTGATACTAGTTCTACAATTATAACTGTTGAACTCGAATTGCCAATGAAAAATGGGAAGTTGCCTACAGATATGAAGAAAGGAGTTGATGCAAATAGTCATAAAGTTCCAGCATAAGAATAATTGAAGCTATCTTTGCTTTAGGAAGTTTTTGTACCTCATGCGTGGGTAATTGACATTGAGGAATGATACATATTGAGCGTATTTATGTGGAGACAGGATTGTGAGGTTATGCTAGCTTCACAGCCCAGGACAAAAGTCTAATTCATGACAGTTACTACACTGGAAATTGAACTTCTAACCGAAGCAGGAGCAATGGTTATTGCACTACAAAGAAGTGAAATATTCATACCAGGAGATATTACCAATAATTACTCATCTAGTGACTGGATCATAGGGGAACCAACTACTCTTACATGTCCCGCGACTTGGTGGTTGGAAGAACTTTCGAAGATGTGAAGAATAAATACGCTGTACACAATTTTAGCTAGGAAAAGACTTAAATCAATTTGTGATAAAAAGTGGTTATGATGCAAATGCCGATAAAACCGAATTTTAAAGGCGATATAGTATGGCTGAACAATTCGTCCCAAGAGAGGACAAGCTCCAACATCAAGTAAATGTTCGGAGGTTAGGCAAACTAACCCGAAGGTCATCTACTGTCATTGTCTTGAAATTAACAGAAAGGCCAACTGGGTAATTGCAAAGAAGAAATTGTCAGTGGAACCTCAATCTTCAGAGAGGCCCAGCATTCCTGTCGAGACTACTTCCAGAGGATCATCAAGGATGAAGCCTCCAATGGATTCACTCTACCATCAACTCAGGAAGAATTCAGTTACTGTCCAGTGACAACAAGAGACAAGAAGCAATCCCATGGGCTTAAGAGAAAAATAAAAGACATGATGAATGGATAGTTAAATGTAGTTTATTTTTGTATTAAGATTGTTCAAGGAACTTCACGATCCAGGAAGGGGCAGTGGTTTAATCCATGTTAATGTTATGGTTTATTGGTTAGGCAGAGGGAGCTGCAGGTCGTAATAATGAAATTCGGTTAAGCCTAGAAAGTATTAGATTCGTAGTCGGGTTTTCTAATGCATTATAGGTTAGATTAAATATAAAGGGGTTAGCGAAACATCGAGAAGGTGGTCGAATGATATATAGTTAAAGTTAATTAAGACTACAGTGAAATTTAACAAGAGGATTGGATGGGTAAGTGTTTGTTTAATTAAGTATATGTATCAGCTATCACGCAGTTATTTTGTACAACAAGGTGTTGGTCCTTTGTGTTTTGCACTTAGTCATTTGTAAATGTGTAATACAAGTTCTATACTGTTTACAAGCGTATAAAATGTTAAGTAATGTTGGCTGTAGAGTTATTTTTACTGAAATAATTTAACAAATTTTACAAATAATTTAGAGGATCCGTCAACAAAAGAACAACGTTACAACAATAACACCATGGGTAAGACAAGCGAGTTTGATTTTTTGAACAGCCATTTTTGTTTTGACAAAAGAAACAGTTTTTACAGATTTATCTGAACTGGAAACATTACTTAATTTCGTAATACATTGATAATTATTCTATCGATATTCCTTCTTTTGTGGGCGGTATGTAGAATTTTAGTAACTTAATTTACATTTTTGTAACTAAGTGGAGTGAGGATATTAAGCTTACAAAATAATATATTCAATTTAAGATATTTAGTTACTTCGCCTGTAGATTGAGTTAGATGACTGATTATATTGGATTTAAAAAAAATGTATCTAAGCTTATTCGTTAAGATGTATAGATATAGTTTTAGTACTATACATTGCATTAATTTTAAGTAGGCGATCAAATCAATACCATTTAATAATAAAATTAAAACAAATCTAAGAGGTTCATAACGAGACAAAAAAAAAAAAAAAGTACCAGTACTAGTCCTCTGTTAAGGCAATGGAAATGTCCAAGGTCATAACTTTCCAAAAGCGTTGAGGATATTATATCTATTAGACATGATCCAAACGAAGATGTCGAACACCGATAATCAAATTAATGGTTAGAAGTTTAGTATTTAAAAGTTCACTAACAACGCCCCAACTTCTACTGCCTTTAGCTGTGTGCAGTCATTTGTGGGAAGATAGTTGCTTTTAATCTTTACTTATAAAAAGAGCCTCATGGTAGAAATAAACAATCCTAAATTTCTACAATTTTAAGACTCCCAATATCCACTCTTTTCAATAAGTACCACATATTATAAAAGGTTAAGTTAGGCAAGCATTGCAATATTTAGATATAAAAATGATCTTGTACTATAGTAGATACAAGTCAACATATTTCTACTTTTGTAAGGCTCCCAACCTCCACCCCTTTAGTAATTATTACCAAATGATCTTCACTGGTCTTAAAAAGAACTAAAATCCCTTACCTAAATATTTTTGCAATAATTAAACTCCAATCCTCCTTCCTTTCTTTAAAAGTATTTGTTCAAGTATAAACCGGGTGAACTGAGACAAGCTCAGTTACCTGAAGTTGGTCTTTCCGTCCCGGAATGTTGAACAAGTATCTGAAGAACACTACAGTTAATTATTTATAAGCTTAAAATGATCTCGAGTAAGGACCTTCTATGAACCAATTAACACACAACTTGCACGAAACGACAGCGCTTTCTGCTACCCTACTCGAGTTTGTCTTTTTAAAAATGCTTCCAACCATATATATATATATATAACGGACAATGCGCTACTTTGGGCATATAATTAGATTTGAGGGTAAGTTGGTAGAGATCGTGATGGGGAAATAAAATCGAATCGGGTATACTCGCGCTCCACGCTTGGTATTTGCTGGCGCACAAAAATCGTAATAATTGGCTAAAATTCCCCATAACGTTTGTTTGGTTGTCAAGGGCACACAGTGAGTAACATCACCAAATTTTGTCCAATCGCAACCCTTGGCTACAACTCTATAATAACCCGCATGTTTTACCCGCAGCACTTTTCAATTTTGACAAAACCAAAACCATGAAGACAGTCCAAAGAGAAGACCCCGAAATTCATAATAAAATCCACCGCCTTTACCATCAGTTAATAATTTGTAGGGTTGTACAGTTGACCAAGTAGGAATGTCTTTGAGATATTTTTTTCGCATATTTCAATCGGTAAGGACTTACCAATAAGAAAATTTGAACATAACTTAAATATGCAGTTGTGAAAATGCTAATCAAGCAACACCTAAAGGAGATGACCAAATATACATAAAAATGTTGTTTTCGTGAAATACAGGAAATAGTTTAATCATTCTCCAAACATGTAGATTATAATTAGCAAGCTGAATGTCTGCCATACGATAGGAAATAATGGTTAAATTTTCTTCTCAAAATTATATCTAAATAAATGTTTTATGAACACGTTTTTTAAAAATTAATTAATGTTCACCTTCTTGGAATTTTGATAACTTCAAGATATAGATTAGAATAACAAGGGTATAGAGGATACGTAAAAATTTGCATCGCGGTTTTTAGTTATATTGCGAATCTTAAATAAAGATGTACGAATATGGCGTATTTTTTGGGTTTCTGATAAACTCAAAAAGCTCAAATGTTACTTTTATAATTAATTATACATTTCAGCGGTTTCAGTTTTAAAATAGTACCTACACTATTATGTTTAACAAAAAAATCTTCATATATACTATACTCTAGAAGTAACTACATTCTCTGCTGGTGCTTTATAAAAGAAAAAAAACAAACAAAAAAGCGTAACAGGCCTTGTAACCATTATTTTTTAAATTTATTTGTTAATAATTGAACATCACCCATAAATGAATTCATATTGTTATAAACTTTCAAATATCTTTTTAATTGAGAAATAATTATTTCTTTGAATAGTATAAACGAAACTACACTGTTTGGGGTAGGTAAAGCAAGGATGGAAAAACTAAAATCCTTTTTTTTGTCAAAAATAGTTAACTGTACTCTGCCTTCCACGAAAATCTAACTAGTTTTATTATTTATAGCTATTGTAAGTTCCTTTGGATATATTTGATTTGAATTAAAATTTAGATTATTGATGGAGGTTTGACTGTCGATATCATGGAAGGTGTAACTGTACTCGTAATAATCTCGTAGAAGTAGAGATACAGGTCAGCCATGTTTGTGGAGAAATTATCTCTCATCAGAATACCCATTATTTGTTTGAATACTTTTTTCATTAAGGATAATGTAACTATTATATTTATACAGAAATTAAGTACATTTTTACATTGATACTTATTAAATTTCAATTTAGCAATAATTATATAGGGTTGTACTTGAACTACTTTTTTTTTTTTTTTGTAGGAAAGGGGGGAGTATGGTAGTTTAAGGAACTATTGCAGAACTATTAAGGTAAGGGTTGTTAGTTCTGTTTAACTTGTCTACTACAAGATTACCTTTATATCTAAATGTTGGAATGCTTGCCTAATTTAACATCATTTTGTAATATCTAATACTTATTGAAAACAGTGGATATTGGGAGCCATAAAATTATAGAAACTTAATACGCTTTATTTCTATGTCTAAAGATTGAGGGTGACTGCCTTCCCACAACATTATGTAGGAAAATAAATATTAATAAATTCCTTTACAATTGTTTGAAATCTAAAACCGTTTATGTTGGAGCTGTACTTTTCATGGGTGGTCCATGTACGTATGTGTATGTACGCGCGCGCTCACACACACACACACACACACACAGTTTTTCTTTATTTTTGAGAGAGATGCTCCCCCTTTCCCAGCAATGTTTTGAAAACCGCATAGGAAAGACTTTTTACATACATTTAATCAGGTCAATGCAAACGGAAGCACTTAAAAGAAATTAATTAAAGTGGTACTTTTGAGGAACCGTAATTTGTCCTTTTCTTTATTTTTAAATCGTCATAAGCGACTCTAATTCCCGTCATCCGGATGGATGATTTACCGTAATGATTGAAAATCCCTATACGTCACGGATATCTGTGAGCGAAATCGAAAAATCGAAGTGTTATTTCACCCCAACACAAATTGTGTTCTCCAAACACATACTTAAAGTGAACTTTAAAACGACTGATTATTTTTTAACAACATAAAAGCGTACAATTTTTCATTTCCAAATTGTATAATTTACAGGAAGAACTAATCAAAATAAACAAGTAAACATTTAAACACTACATTCTAGTCTCTTAGGAATTTTCAAGAATTAGAAGAGCATTTAAACCACATCCATTGCCTACGACGCGTTTTGCTCAATCCAGAGCTCTTCAATGCCGGCTGGGATGCAAAAAACACAGCAGTGGTCGGAACACCATTTATATAAGCTATTTGATACAATAACAGTTGTTATGGTGTGTAAATATGTTTAAAAAAACCTACGTTTTTTATGTTTAATTAGGTTTACCTAGCACCTTCACGTGGCAAGCTTTGAATAAAAAAAATACATATAATTCAAAATTGTGTTTATTCAAATACATGTTATGTTGTGAAGTCGCATTGTTATAACGAGTTCCAATTCAAAATTTTGGTCCCCCGCTGGGAAAACGATGAGTCTAGGGATTTACAAACTAAAATCCGGAGTTCCTGTGGTGGACAGAGCGCAGATAGCCCATTCTGTAGGTTTCCGATAAAACAATCAAAACCAACCCATAACTCTTTAAAATTTATTTAATCGGTTTTTTTTTACTAATTGGTTTTCTATTTATTTTTGTAAATATGACGCATTAATTTATAATGGAAAATCACTTTCTTGGAAACAACAATAATAAATAAGCTATTATTATTCTCTTGAAACATTTCCATGTATACTACACTATATGCATTATATTCTGTATTAATGAATTATGTTGTCTAATTAACTACAGGGACTATTTTGTTACGTGATATATTTTGACGGAGAATTATAAACCTGAATTGAAACACATGCCGTTCAATAATTAATAGAGAACTTCATAAGTCATCTTTTTTTTCTTTTTTTTTTTCTTGCCGTATATTGGTTTTGTAGCAATATGAATATTTCTTGGAGTTGACTATTTTTCGTCTATTTTTGGATTTATATTTAAAGGAATAATAATAAAAACAAAGGTTTTTAAAGAACTAAGGAAGTAACGTTTTTGGCACTTTAAGAGGAATGTGAGAATTAATATGTAAGGCGTACATAACACGTATTTTGTTTATCAATAACTGTTATTCTGAGATTACATTTCGTACTGTAGAACACTTATCCATACTGTGGAAGGAACCCTCCTCCTCGTTGTTGCCCAAGGTGAGGAAAAAAAATACTTTCAATACAGTATATAATAAATTGAATTATCAATCTAATAACTCTTAATCCTTTCACTTTTGTAACTCCCGAGCGAGTGTTCAAAAAAAATGTCGTACTGTATTATGAATTAGTTGAATAATATGCTTCAATCTTAAGTTTTTGAATAGTGCAATACCATAAAAAAAATTTCAACCCAACAAACTTTCATTTCTTTGGTTGTTAGATGCTATTTTCTAGCACGTGACCCCTAGTGATTTAGCGGTACGTCTGAGAGCTCACTCTGCTAAAAACTTGGTATTTTCGATACTCGTGGTGGGCACAGCACAGACAGTCCGTTATGTAGCTTTGCGCTTAAGAACAAACAGACCAACTGTAACCTCATCTACGAATTACCAGGCATAAGGGTTTGTTTCACTTACGAAAATTCATTAAATCGTCATTTACGAACATGTTGAAATAGTTAGGTGGGTGACGTACTGTTGTGTCAATTTGAATATTAGCTATACCAATACAAGCAATACAATGGCGTAGTATATTTATTGGCTTGACATGGCATCAGTTTCATGATCAAAATAGTTTATTCGCTCTTCACCAAAGAGACGCTTTTTTGTCCAGATTTTTAATCACGATGAACATTCCTGAATGATATAACTAGCAGAAAACCAAAAATGTTCAAAATGTGTTTATTGGCAGTCAAACGTCGGTAAGTTCCTTTGTGAGCCAATCAAAATTAAGATCATTCATGAAATGAATTTGTGGCGTATTCATAAAATAATGAATCGATATTTTTACTTTCATGATATATATTATGCACTTGGCTCTAGGCTAGGTGATTCCACACTACGTCTTTACTTTAGACTTATTATACCAACACTCACTACACTTATAAGGTTTCACGGCACCCTTTCACCCCGTCACTAAAATCGTAATGGACACAGTAATCGAACTATTCTATCTGGATAAATGCATTTTGGCTTTTATGACTCTCCCTATTTCAAAAATCAAGCTTGACGGGACGTGACACACACTGGTGAAATAAAAACTCGTTTGTAACAAAGGATAGGAAATTGGCCTTCTGTTTTTTTTTCTTAACATAATAAACATTAAGGTACAATAAAAAATACATAAGTACCAATACTGAACAGAATGACACACTGTTTTCAAGAATTCTATCAATATGAAATTAGATAGGGTCCACCCCCTTCATGACCTTCCTAATGTCATCCTGTATCAACTTGTCAAGTTATGCTGATTTGATAGTTTCTCCGAAATTAGATGGGGGTCTAACCCCTACCCCCCTCATGACCTTCCTCATGTCATCCAATATCACTGTGTCAAGTTGTGCTGATTTGGTAGTTTCTCCAAAATTAGATGGGGGGTCTAACCCTACCCCCTCATGACCTTCCTCGTGTCATCCTATATCACTTTGTCAAGTTATGCTGATTTGGTAGTTTTTTTTCCGAAATTAGATGGAGGTCTAACCTCCCACCCCTCTCATGACCTTCCTGTGTCACTGTGTCAAGTTTGGTGCTGATTGATCAAGATATGTGGAAACGTATAAGGAACCCACATATATTGACGTTTATATATATATATATATATATATATATATTAATTTGACGTTCTTAATAAATCCGTGTACAGGAACGATTCATCGATTTTAACTAATTATTATTTGTTGTTACAACTCATTCTTTTCCATACAATTTGTCGCCGTCCGTGAGAATTATAACAAGATTTGCATTTCAAAGTGTAGACGTAAATACCTGACTTGCCCAAGAGTGTGTGTACTTCTGGCATGCAGTTCAAAGTGTAGACGTAAGCACGTGACTTGCTCAAGAGTTTGTACTGCTGGCACGTGGTTTAACCAGTCGGGTCAGTTCATATACCTTGTTGAAAATTAATATTTTAGATCCAAAATATAGGTATACTCGAGGAAATTGCCTGTGTATATTCTCGGACAACAACAACAACAACAACTACTGCCTACTTGTTTTGGACGACCATTTACTCGTTCGTGCCAGTTTTCATGTAAATACGTATAGACAATCGTGAGGGTCGTCCATTTATCGCTCCTGTTATGAAAACTTAAACTGTAAAGGTAGGCACTCATTGTGGGAGGGCAGGGTGTGGCAAAGTGGTTATTGTATCCGGGCTGTGAAGCCGGAGGTTCGTGGTTTGTATTCTATATTTTGGGCTGTGAGTGCGCTATACGAGTGAAAGTCAATTCTCACTCTTCAGTCAGAACTGAAAGGGGGTGCTGTTGACCAGCTGCCTTCCCTTTTGTCTGCCAGTTCAAAATTAGGTACAGTTTATGCGCGGATAGCCCTACGTGTAGCTTTACGAGAAAAGTCTTCAGCAACCAAACATTTTGAGCGACTCCTTGTTTGTCCAGGCCAGTTTGTGGATTCAGGCCTTGATACCTTTTTAATCCCAATATTGTGCTCAAACTTGGATATTTGTAAAACCCGACTTTAGAAATTTTGTGTGAATGTTCCTCGCGTGTTAATACCAATTTTCAAGTAAAGCAGTTCAGTCAATGGGTTTTGTTTTGAATTTCGCGCAAAGCTACACGAGGGCTATCTGCGCTAGCCGTGCCTAATTTAGCAGTGAAAGACTAGTCATCACCACCCACCGCCGTCACATTATAACGCCCACACGGCTGAAAGGGGGGCGAGCATGTTTGGTGGGACGGGGATTCGAGCACCCTAACCACCTGGCCATGCCAGGTCTGTTCAGTCAAACCCGAGAGCCCTCAAAACCCCCTGATCCTCCATTTTTTTTTGGGGGGGGGGGTTTCCTCGTGACTCTTTCGAAACTATTTTTCATCATCTTTATCCAGTGAGGCCAAGTGCCTATTTGCAAACTTTCAAGTCGCTTCGTTAAAAACCCCCTGGGAGGAGTTAATATTGATACAGTTACAACTTGGCAGTTATAATACGAATAACCGTTATCCTGGCATAATATTAGTTTAAAGTGGAATTCAAATAACAGATGTTTTAGCCGATCATTAGAATTTTATGTAAATATAAATTGCGCTCTATGTATAGAACATGCGTGATTAGACTAATGTGATTACACTTCTAGTGAAAAATTTTTGACACATTTTTGTGACGTTATCGTCATAAGTAAGCATGTTCAAGTGTTTGAACAAAGCCTCTTATTATGTGACTCGCATAAATACTTGAAGTTTCATTTAGTTTATCATAGTTACGCTTACCTCGTCACTACAATAATATTACGATATACATTTACTCACGGATCGAATTTTCACAAATTTTTATAATTTATAATATGCATTCTATTTTGTTTGTTTGTAGTTAAGCACAAAGCTGCACAATTGGGCTATCTGTACTCTGCCCACCAAGGGGATCGAAACCCGGTTCCAGCAGTGTAAGTCCGGAGACATGCCGCTGTGACACTTGAGAGAGGAGGAGGCTTGCTTATATAAGTGTAGTTTTAAGTTGCTTTATAAAAAACCCGGTTCCAGCAGTGTAAGTCCGGAGACATGCCGCTGTGCCACTTGAGAGAGGAGGAGGCTTGCTTATATAAGTGTAGTTTTAAGTTGCTTCATATGTTTTGTTTTATTAAACGTGTTTATATTGTACGTTCATTTATGTGATGAATGTTGTGACGTCATATGTATCTGCTTATTCTAATTAATAAGAAACTTGCATCTACCTTTTTTTTTAATTGTTTTGAAAAGGAAGTTTAACATTCTCTAACAATATCACCACCAAGCAGTTATTTGAGTTTTCCATTTAACAACATGGATTTGAACTAAACTCAAGTATTTAACACCAAATACATAATAAAGGCTCTGATGCAACTGGTCCCCAGCCCGACACGGCCAGGTGGTTAGGGGGCGCTCGACTCACAATCTGAGGGTCGCGGGTTCGAATCCCCGTGACACCAAACATGCTCGCCCTTTCAGCGTTATAATGTGACGGTCAATCCCACTATTCGTTGGTAAAAGAGTAACCCAAGAGTTTGCGGTGGGTGGTGATGACTAGCTGCCTTCCCTCTAGTCTTACACTGCTAAATTAGGGACGGCTAGCGCAGATAGCCCTCGTGTAGCTTTGCGTGAAATTCAAAAACAAACAAACAAATTCTCCTTAACTGTAGCTACTTTCCTCGCCCATTCCTTCTATTCTGAATAAAATAATTTACCCAGTTTCTCTGTTTGTAGTTAAGCACAAAGCTGCACAATGGGCTATATGTGCTCTGCCTACCACAGGTATCGAAACCCGGTTTCTAGCGTTGTTGCGAGTCGGCAGACATACCGCTGTGCCACGGGGGGGGGGGGGCATAAGTCGTTTTTTTTTTGTAAACTTTTATCAAAATATGTAAATCCCTCCAGTATGTACTACAAACTTTGAAAGACAACAAAAAAATTATTCAGCGTTATTAAAAAAAAAAAACAAAAAAAAAACTGATGGTTTACGAAAATGTGTTAACGGATCAAAACATACACCAATGAGAAAAATCTTATGAAATAGAAACTGCAAATGTATGTTAAATCGATGATTTCAAAGTCAGATGTTGTATATCCCTCTTATTTTTGACAAATGGACAAATATCCATGCCCAATACAAAAGCAATACGGACGAAAGGTAAAACGAAATGTGTGTACGATTTTTAAAACCACGACTGTTGACAGAAACCAACTGTCTTATTTAAAAATTCTTTTTGTGTACCATTAAACGTTAGTTTCCTTCAACAAATGTGGTGTTTGAATAAATGAAAAAGTAATACATCGTGCGGTATCGTAATCTGGTTTTTGTAGTTACGTAATACATTTTTTTGTCAACGGTCGATTTAACGATGGCTTAGCAAGCGGGGGGGGGGGCACCCCACTTTTTCAATCTGTCCCAGTAAATACGCACCAAAATTAGGAAAATCACTCGGGAAAAGCAGGATAATGAATAAAATTTAATCCAGAACCCAAAAGCTTTGCTTCGCTCAGTCGCTCTGTGTAATAAAATATAATTTTGTCTTTTTTTTGGGGGGGGGGGAATGTAAACTTTTTAGAATACTAGTGAAATAACGGGTTGATAGTTAATAAGAATCAAATTATTGTTTACTTTTCTAAATGAGTAATAAAGAGTTACATCGTGTTATTTTCACGTTAGTATTTCAGATAGGAATGACATGCAAGAACGTATTCTTGGTTTTAAAAAAAATGGGTTCACGTGTGTAATGCGCATAAATGTTTGTGTAGTCTTTACATTTTTTGTACTGTATCTTCATAAACTCTGTAACTGTTGTAAATTTAATAAATATTATACTTTTGCTTCCTCTCTATAACTCAAGTTACTGCGATACTTCGTGTAACTGAGAGAGAGAGAGAAATAACAAGATGGATTTTGGAAATCAAGTACATAAACGTGTGTTTTAATTTAAAAAATAGATAATTCTTTGGCTGCAGTTTTAATACTGCTTCTATATAAATATAATAGGTACTGTCTGTTGTTTGTCCATGTAACTACTTCGCAGGGTGTGGATGGATCTTCACCCAATTTGGTAAGAAGGTTCAATGTGTCCATGGGGAGATAATAATAATAAAAAAATTCTGTTTTGCGGTTTTTATGAGCGTTTTTGCTGCTGCTTCTTTTTTTTTTACCACTACCTCACTTCCTCTGGATGGATCTTCACCAAATTTGGTATGATGGTTTTGTTGGGTCAATGGGGAGATACATACAAATTTTTGCTTTCATATTTTCTGTTTTGCAGTTTATATGGGCATTTTTTTTACAATTACATATAAGGGAGGCAACTTTTCATGGCCTAAGAGTACCTCTCATAAATTATGAATTTACATAACTTCCGTCCAGGAGACGGGTACTCCAGCTAGTTTTAAATAAGACAACAAACTGTGGGTTAACATCTGTTCATTGTTGATTTTATGACGAACGCTTCTAGTTTAAGTGGCCGCGGCTGGGCGTGATCTAGTGGTTGATGTACCCAGCTGTGTTTCGTAAGGTCCACTACGATACCGCTACATACGCTTCGCACTTTGAACTGTGAGTGCGTTACAAGTGTAGCAGATAATCCCGTTATTTCGTTAAAAACCGTACAAAGCCCTTTGTAGCGGCGGGTGCTGTTGACTAGTTACTTTCCCTCTAGTCTATCAATGCTAAATTAGGGACAGCTAGCACAGGATAGCTCTCGAGTAGCTTTGCGCGAAATTCAAAACAAGCAAAAGACTAGTCGCCATCTTACTGTTCAATAACTTCAAATTAAGGCCGGTTAACCGTGAACTTTAGGAATCTCTGACTTGGCTGTTTAGCTTTTACGCCATGTAAGGGGACATTCAGATTGAAAATACAAATTAAATGGTTACAATTCCATTGAGGCTATATTTTTCAAGTTTTCTTGATCTTGTAATTTCTTGATCAGTAGTTTGTGTCATATCAAATCACAACAAGATTGATAATAATTTTTACCACACCTTTAATTCCTTATGTTAAACGCTTTTAGGGTAAGGAGAGTATACTTCGATCGTACAAGTCTTGGTACACGCCGCTGTTTACAATACCCTTTGCACATCACCGGAGATCCTCTGAGGCTTATCAGAGGGTTGATCAGTGTGCTCAGTCGCAGCTGATCTGACGATTAATGAGTGCATTTCACTTTCGATGAGTGTTGAGTTTTGGCCCTGCCATTCTTTTATATATTTCGACCAATCTAGGTGAGACATTGCACAAAGATACCTCGCGACAACCCACACTGACTAAATCACACAGATTTGGGATTTGCGCCTTTCTTTTGATTTTGCAAAAAAACAAAAACAAAAAACTTTAAAAATATTGATGGTTTTGATCTGCTACTTTTTTTGCAAAAAACAAAAAACAAAAACTTAAAATAATTGATGGTTTTGATCTGCTACTTCTTTGTATCGACCCACCTAGATGAAACTTCGCACAAAGATACCTTACAATAAGTAGTCCTCTCAGACTCAAACAGACAGAGATGGTATTCGTGCCGGGTATCTTTGTGCAGAGTATTATCTGGACTGGTCAAAATGTAGAGAAACGGAAGGCCTAATTCTGCGATATATCTTTATCTTTGACAGTTGTAAAACTAAAAGAAAAATTCAGACAAAACCAGACATTTTTGGAAGTTGCACATTTATTTTGAATAGACAGGGGCCAAAGTTAAAAGAATTCGCTAAACTTATTAGGGTTTTCGGCCTTCCGTTTCTTTATATTTCGACCAATCTAGATGGGATTTTGCATAACGGTACCTTGCGATAGTCCCCCACAGACTGAAACAAACAGATCTGAGATATGCGCTTTTCTTGCGATTTTATAGTGGTCAAAGTGGC